>NC_056745.1:1400970255-1401115255 GCF_019279795.1 Protopterus annectens
AGGAGGCGAGAAAGACAATTCAATGATCTTTTGGAATCCCAGCTTAAGCAAGGAATCTCCCACCCAGGAGAGATTCCTGACCCTTTGAAAAAAGACCCTGCAAGCATAAGCAAGTAGTCTAAATATGTGGATACCTTGTAGTCTGCAATAAGCTATAACTGCAGCTAGATACTTTGTGAATACTCTTGATGCAGTGGACAGACCAAAGGGTAAGGCAGAAAACTGATAAAAGATCAGGTTTTGTGCATCTGGATCACTAAGTCTAGTGTGAACAGAAAACTTGAGAGGAAGAAAAGTTATGTTGTGAAGTAACATTATTTTGAACTTGGGCACTATTACAATCAGGTAAAGAAAGATTCAGAACTGGTCTCCCAGCCTTTTCTTTCTTTGGCACCAAGAACATCCTTGAATAAATAAATAAATGAAATGATTCCTCACCTGGGAAGGAGGGACTCGTTCTATCACTCCTAGGTACAGCATGTGATCAAGAACCAGTGGAAAGAGTCTGATCTGAAAGATGAGAAATGACATACTGCAAAGGTGGGAATTTCCTCCTGTTGTCATATATAACCTTGAAGAATGATTTTCAGAACCCATTTGTCTTAAACTATTAGTTGTCAAAGAGAAAAATAAGAGATTCAGACTTTCTGGGGAAAAAAAAGGGTCAGGATGGTGGAGGGGGGGGGTCACAACATCCTTGAACAGTCAAGACTTGTTGGACTGTCCTTGATTTTAGGATGTTCAAGGCTTCTTTTTGGAACCCTGCTGAAATCTCGTCTTAATCATCTGTTTACCTCTATTTTGTTGAGACCGACTATTCTTCTTTCTGCCAAAACTGGATTAGAGAATCCCCTGAAAAAGGAGGGCTGAAAAATGTTAGAGATTCTATGGATCACCTTAGCCCTTTCATCACAATTTTTTGATCACCTCTGCAGCAAAGGGGCCAAAACGAAATCTCTATCCAAAGAGGAATTTAAAAATCACAGCTGGGAATTTGAGACTGCAGCTAGGAAAACCTCCTCAAAACAGCATCAGTGGTCACAACCCTGAAAAAAGTATCAACAGTTCTGCACACACTGTAAATAAATGAGTAGTGACCTGTGCAATAGAAGAAACTAAATTTAAAGCAGATTTTTCTTCACAAGAAGAAACTGCAGGTAAAACATCCTATATACTTTCACAACTTGTCAGAATAAACTTTAACACACAAGCCTGACAATTCAAAACTCTGAAAATCAAAGTTGCAGAATTATACAGTTTTCTCCTTACTAATCAATAATTTCTCCTCCTTATCATAAAGAGGAGGATTGGAAAAAAGCAAGTCTTTAGCAACAGTGGAATCAACTAAAGCTACAGTTGTTGGGTCAAGTTTTTGAACAGTGCAAAAAAAAAAATAAAAAGTCATGCTTATTTTTTCATTTATTTTGACAGGGAAAATAGGGCCAATCATGTTACTAATGGCAGAGGCAGCTTCCACATGGATAGACGCAGCTTTCTGACACATAAGGGAAGACTTTCTTGTTTCTCTTCCCAGAACTGACAAGAGTGGCTCTTCCTTCCTACTTAAGGACCCCAACAGCAGCAGAGGATTTGGCTAACCCCTGAGTCTAGGTGCTATGCCAGAGGGATCTGTGTTAAAAGATGAATAGTCTGAGGTACAACAAATGGGCACAACAGAGTTGGAGCCAGATCCTACACTAGGCTACATGGGCAGTTGCCTGGGGCCTGTTGTCCTGGGTGCTGCCACATTTACTTTTTAATTTACAGTTAAAAAATACAGGTCTTCTCTAAGTTTATTTGTCTTTAAGAATGCCCACTACATGCAACGTTTACATCTCTTTATGCTTCTCATGAACCTGTTGTTGCATTTAAACACAAGCATTCCTATTGTTTGCTTCTTCTGCAGAACATTACTGGAAGCACAGTTGGTAAATGTGCTTTGTTTAGTCCTGATGGCAGAGTGTGTGTGTGTGTGTGTGTGTGTATAATGACCTAGCTATGGATAGCAGATTAGTTAATTTAACCAGGCTCAAACCTTGAACCTTAGTTACAGGAGACAAGAGCCTGAATCATCTACACCAACTACCAAACTATGAGTTTCAGTGCATTTTCAAGGAATTGACAGTTTCAGTGCATTTTCAAGGAATTGTAATATTCAAAGGAAGAGAAGTTTACTGCTGCTTATGCTATGTCTGTTTTCAATGTGCAAGTGTTTTGTTTCGCAAATGGATGCCCCCGTTTGTGCTAGAGTATTTGTAACCAGTTTTAGTAGCATAACAAATAGCATACTTGCTTTTGATGCAGAAGGCTGTGGGGGTTCTACTACCACACCATGTAGATGGACTGCTAAAACCGTGTTGTGCTTTAAGGGGGGAGTGCTGAGTGAGATTTCCTTTAGGTGAGATGCCTTGTAACTATGAATCGGTCAGTTTGCTATCCTTTCCCTATTGCAATATTACAAGCTTACAATTTGTTTAATATACCATAGGCAATTTATATTTCAAGGGCAGCATTTGTAAATGAAACACTGAATTATACAGTTGTTTGCTAATAGCAACCTCTTCCTTCGTTATCTCTTCAATGTGGAATTATTCAGTGAATTTTACTTCAGCAGAGATGGTGCATATTGACTGATGTAGGTGAATTGTAAGATGAATTTTAACAGAAGTTTGATTGGCCTTTTATGGTTGAAATGTTCTGAAATGGGTAGTTTTGTCATTATTGGTTCATATGTTTTGTTTCATTACTTACTGGAAAAATGTTCAAAACTACAAATTTAAAACACTTCTAACAAGTGGTGCTGTATTATACAAGGAATATAATTTAATATAAATCAGGAAGGTGAATCAAAGAATTCATGCATGTATCCATGGACCTAAAATGTGTGCAAGGGGCTTGTGGTTTTAGTACATCCCAAAGGTAAACTTAACACACTACTAGCCAGATGCACTTTCTTTGAATGTGGGTTTCAATGCCATTTCAATGAAAGAGTTTCAAGGACAGAGAAGTTTACTGTTAATGTTAAGTCTGTTTTCATTGTGAGACACTATTATTTTTTAGCAAATGTCTATCAGTGTTTGTACTATAAAATTTGAAATAAAGGTTTAAAATTAAATCCAATTATCTGTAATCATTGTAGAAGTACAGAAGAAAATAGTATGTACACTGACAGGTTTGAACAGTGTTTATGGTAACTGGGGAGAAATAGCCAAGTAAAGGGACACTGGAATCGCTATGGGGGAGGGTGTTGTGTGTGTGTGTGTGGGGCCCCGATCCATTACCTTGCCTCTGTCCCCATTTTACCATGATCCAACTCTGAATAGAGTCACCCACCTGTGGCTGAGGCGAATTGCTAGCCCGCTGTGATGGCAAAGGCTGTTTAACTTTTTATTTTTGTGGCTGGAAGAAGCACCGATCATGGGACTATTAGTTTGTTCCATGTTCAAGCCAAAAATGGTGCCTCTTCTTGTGGAAGACAAGCAGCAAATGCCAGTGAAAACTACAAATCTTTAATTCATTGTTTCACAGAAAAACACAGTAAAAAGCACTTGAAAACATGTTACTAGACATAAAAATGAAATTTCTCAACAGATGACGATTTTTAGTTACTTCACACAATGTTTAAACTGACAGGAAAAAAGGGAGCTCTCCCATTCAAAAGTATGATACAGTCTCATGGCAGTCAATTAAAATACACTACATTTAACATAACTTTGGAATGTTAAAAAACACAATATTTAGAGAATGGAAGTGTTTTCCCCTGAAAAGGGAACTTATCTGCCCAAAGGAACAGCACCAAGTCGACTGTATCTTCAAAAGCTTTAGAAGAGTGTACTCATGGTTTGGCACACAAACTTTAAAGCTCCACTCCAGTTACCTGACAGTTTTGGTGCATGGAAGATGACCTGAGGCTTTGGAAGCTAGCCGGCTGTTACATCTTTGGCAAGATATAACCCATATAGCTAAGGCTGCTGCAGTCATGATCAATATGATGATCATTAATTCTGTACAGACTCTTAACAGCAGTACTGTTCATTCCACGCTTACCCCTCTATTAGTCTTAAATATTTTCACATATATTAAATGTTAGGATTTATTCAAGTGAATATATTTAGATAAACACCACTAAGGATGGTACAAGGGCACTGATGTGAACCAGTGTGAAGGATTATTTAGGTGCAGTTAAAAAAAAATCACAAAGTGAGAAAGGTTGGTTTTCTGAAACTTGATGTTAAAATAAGAATTGTACATGTGCATGCAACATTTGTCA
This sequence comes from Protopterus annectens, assembly GCF_019279795.1. Taxonomy (NCBI): domain Eukaryota; kingdom Metazoa; phylum Chordata; order Ceratodontiformes; family Protopteridae; genus Protopterus; species Protopterus annectens. The sequence goes on from NC_056745.1 coordinate 1,400,974,526, forward strand.
TAAAAGATCTGTTATTGTAAAGATACACTGTGTTTATGTTATTTGCTTTGTAATGAACAAATATAAGCCAGCATCATGGATTTCTTAAATATCTGACAGCCTTTCCTTTGTTTATTAAAGTCTAAATGCTATCATTACTGCTACACCACTTTTGTCTGTTATGGCAGCATCCTGCTTTGATCTCTGTCAACTGAAATACCTCACTGTGTACAGTTATCCCATTTAGTTAAAATAAACAAATAAAATAACATAAAATAAATAAACCAAATGAAAAATCAATCCAAGCTACAAAAGTCCACCTACTGAAACCTAACTATAAGAACAGTTCTTGAAAAATATGCAGTAATACAAAATCGTGTCTTAAATTTTTGGCATGAGTTTAAAAGCACCACATACCTAGCTAGAAGTTAAGCCAACTACAAAAAACTCACTCTGAGCAATCTCCACCAGTCACAACATACCATCACTACCATCAGTTCATGAACTTTGCAAAGATTTTGCTAAATTTAGTAAATTAGGCACGCAAACATTACTGTGCTAGGGATTAGCCAGATTTGTTGTGCCTGCTTGAAATAGGTCTTTTCTGTGCTTTTCTATTCTGGATTTTGATGAGTGAATTCCATGTCAGTTCTAGGTTTAGGAATCATAAGACAGTATTATTAGGCTGTTATGTGCTAAGCAGTCTGCTTGTTTGTGAAAAAGAACAAAGTGGTAGCAGAGCTGGAATGGTCAAATGGGGCCCTAGGAAGGGAAAGGGAACAACCAAACTATCAATAATACCCAAATCTGACAAATTGTTTAATTCTCATAATTTGACCTTTAGCAATATTATAATTTAAATATGTAGGATGCATGCTACTATAATGCAAAATAGCATTGCTTGCTGTGTTCTTATAGGATATAACAGATAAAAATCCCTCAGTATCTTGTTTCTTAAAAATTTCAACATCTAAAAACAAACTCTAGCAACCCTCTTATGACAGGTAAAATTTTAAATAGTAGTACTTGCAGACTGTGTACATTACCTGTCAAAATAAAAATATATCAATAAAACATTAATACAATTTAAGATAGATATAATCAGGAATATCTCTCAAGTCATAGTTTCCCAGTATGCCATCACTATATTAGCATAGCTAGGTGCCATCCTAACACTCACAGCAACCCCCTTCTTTTGTCTGTAAAAATATATATATTTAGAACTTGTTCAGTATTCAACAATAAATTTTATTTCACCAATTGTATAATCATCATGCTGATACAACATATAAGAAACCCATTCTATTCCTATTTCATGAGGAATTACCTTATAGAACAATTGCACATCAGTCATTACCAACCATTCATCCTTCCCCACCAAAATATCTTTATTTTTTTTTGTTACAAAAAATGAAACTGTCTCTAATAAAAAAAATAAAATTTTAACAAGTTAGTGTTTCTGTGATATCTTATAAGAATACAGCTAGCAATGCTATATTCACGAACTGAAACAGGCACACAAAACTGTCAATTTTTACACACATACACACACATATATATATATATATATATATATATATATATATATATATACACACACACACACACACACACACACACTGTGTTGGACTCCAAAGTTAACAGGATTAACGGTTATAATATTTTCCAAGCTTGAATTGCATGTGCAGCAGTTGTTTGTAACACCTCTAATACCAATAAAATACAACAGAATTTAAGGACTATATTTCTTCCTAATTGTGAATTAAAATTTACACAATGTGGCACATGCTTCCTCTAGCTTGATCAGACAGAAAAAGTATAGTTTTACACCAGTCATTAAGAACTTAGCATTTCACATTAAGACTACTTCCTCAGCTGTAAGCAATAGCAATGTTCTTTTTTAATCCTCATTAATCAGATCTTATGGATCAATGCAAACATGCTTTTACTTCAGTTCCTGATCTATCAGATTATCACTGGCAGAACATCAAGCTTTGTGTGCAAGTGATATTCTCCTTGCAATCCTTCAAACCATATAAATATATCAGAACAATCATGCAGAGTATCACTACTACAGCTCTGTACAGTATCCAGAGTTATCTTTTTGACCACGCAACTAAAACACGCGGTGTCTTTGCTTTAGTGCTGCAAATATGTTTTACCATTCATAGTACTTCACAAACTGAATAAAGCAAAAAATATTGGAACAAATAGTTTCTTTAAGTGATAAATCCGACAAAAGATGTTTTAGCGTTTACTCTGGTCTCTCTACATAGTGGCCAGAATGCATTAACAATGTACATACAGTTCTGTTCAGCATTTTCTGACCTCATTGTTTTAAAAGCACTTTCAGACTAAATATTACACACTGTACCAGAGTCTGGTTTAAATTCAAAATTTTGCTTATTAATTCTCAACATCTTTTCAGCCAGACTTCACTATATATTTTCCAAGTATATATTTCAAGGGGAAAATATATTTTTGAGAACACATCTAACAAAGTTTTTCTTGTGATTAAGCCGCACCTACTACACCAGGCTTGAATTTTTATTGTACCTCATTTTCTGTGGATTCTGCTACTGTTGCAAAAACACAATCTCAACTTGCTTTATTTTTCATATCCATTAGTGCTGCAACACATTCTCAATGTATTTTTTTTCTCTTCTGTAACTTGTTTTCTTACAAGGATCCACTTCCTTAGCTTCTTAACTATAAAGTATTTTTATTTATTTATTTATTTACATTTGCTGACAGGGAGTGTCCGACTGGACATAGGTCCATTTTCAGAGAAGGCCCGGAGAGAAAAGCTCCACAGTTAAAATAAACAGACAGTAGTTACATTGGATTTACATAGCGATTAACAATATGATTAACATAGCAATTACAAACATAGTTACAGATTAAGAACATAGTACATCAGTAGTCAACTAGAATCTTTATCTGTGAAGTACATAACAGGCATTAACTATTGTTACAAGAAAAAGTTCCTGCTATATAATAGAAGAATAGTGCTTCACCAGCAGAGTTATTGGCTTTAGTGATCTGCAAGTGATTTCTGTTGCTGGATCTTAGTGGTCGGTTGGAGTAGATTCTGGAGGGATGGGACATTTAGTGGATGGTTTACTAGTTTGTGGGCGAGATAGAGTTGGTACCACTGAAGGAGGTGAGGGAGTTCAAGCCAGCCCAGTTCAGCAAGTGAGAGACAGTGGTGACTACGGTAGGATGCCCCTGTGGCAAATTTGGCGATTTTGTTGTAGCAGGTCTCTAGCTTGTTTAGATCACATTGCCTTAGGCTGGTATATATTGGAGAGACAGAGTAGGGTGGAGATAAGGTGGGTATTTGCTACTGAAATCTTTGCTGCTTTGGTGAGAAGTTGCTTATTTCTGTAGAACGCTCCTAGTTTTTTGTGGACTTTTTTATGGTCATGGACATGTGAATGTCAAATTTTAGTTTATTGACTATTTCCACTCCTAGCAATTTGGTGTATTCTGTGGGGTGTATAGTGGTGTTGTCTTTTGCTGCGATGTTAAAGTGAGAGTTGTTTTGAGTAGGTTTGGTGGGTTGGAAGATGAGTAGTTTATGTTTGGGTTGAGTATTAATTGGGCATCAGATAACCAAGTTTCAACAGAGGAAAAGGCTTCCTGTGTGACTTTTTGCAGTTTGGGTAGGGAGTTGGCTGAGCAGATGATGGTTGAGTCGTATTGTATGAGTGTGCCATGTTTGGTGGCAGAGGCTAGATTATTGGTGAAAACAGAGAAGAGTAGGGGTCCAAGGATGGATCCTTGGGGAATCCCTATAGAGATAGGTAATTGGGGAGATATGTCATTCTGCCATACAACGGATTGTTGGCGGTCAGACAGGTAACTCAAACCAGTTGGTGACTGATTGAGAGAAGGACAGGTTACTGAGGACAGAGAGGAGTTGATTGTGTGGGATCACGTTAAATGCTTTAGATAGGTCTAGGAAAGTAGCAGAGGAGAGATAGCCATTGTTTTTATGCTGAAGGATAGTGTTAGTAAAGGAGAGTAAGGCAGTGGTGGTGCTATGGTTTGGTCAGAAACCATGCTGGGTACTGGAAAGGAGGTTGTTAGTAAAGAGGTAGTCCGAGACCTGAGAGTGAATGCATCTTTCTAGTATTTTACAGAGTGGAGAGAGAGAATAGCTATGGGGCGGTAATTGGTTAGTTTTGTGGAGGGGCCGCCTTTGTGGAGGGGAATTATATGTGATACTTTCCACAGTGTGGGAACTTAACTTTCTGACAGAGATCGGTTAATCAAGATAGATACTGGGTAGGCCAGAGCATCAGTTGCGATTTGTAGGTATTCACTTGGGAGGTTGTCTGATGCTAATTTGTTGGGCTTAAGTTTAGTTAAGAGTTTTTTTTTTATGTTGGAGGTAGGTACAGGAGAAAAAGAGAAGGCAGTGGGGAGATTACTACTTGAAGGTGTGGGTTGAAGACGAGGGGGGTTGTGTTTAGCTAGTGATAGTATAGTTTGTGTGAAGTGTGTGCTGAATGAGGTAGCAATATTTTTGGAGGAGTGAGGGATGTTAGGAGGAGGGGTACTGACTTTACCTGGGTGGAGGATGGAGTTTATGGAGGACAAGAATTGTTTGTGGCTGTGTTTGGAGGAGTCTAGGCAGACTGGTAGTATTGGAATTTGTCTTGTTTTATTAGCTTTTTGACTCTATTGCACAGTTCTAGGAATTTCTGTCTAGTTGAGGGGATTTTGGTTTTGCGCCAGTGCTCCCAGGCTTTATCCATGTTTTTCATTTCTGACTTAGTGGTTTTCTGTAGCCATAGGGAGGGTTGTGCTTTGGCTCTGGAAAGTCTTATGGGGGCATGGTAGTTAAGAATGCTCACGAAGGTAGTATTAAAAAATTGAACTGTGTCATCAAGACTGAGGTACTTTAGAGGATGCCAGTTATAGTCTTTGAGGGATGAGATGAATGTGAGTGGGTTAAAGTTTAGTTTTTTACTTATCTGACGGTAGATGACAGGTTTAGCTTGGTATAGGTATTTTTTGAGTAGGAATGTTGGGGAGTGATCACTGAGGCAACCTGTTATATATGACTGTCGGGCTCTTACTGACTAGTATCCAATCCAGGGTAGTGTGCTTGCTGGAGTTTTTATTTATCCTGGTTGGCAACTGGACTAGCTGGGTGAAGCCATGAAGGTTTACATGATGGGTTGGATGGTTGCCAGAACAGGATTGCCAGTCAATATTGAAATCACCTAAAATTATAGTTTCTTGGGAGAGACGGTGGGTAGACCAGCTGAGGAGGTTTTCTAGTGGGTAGGGATGTTTTGGCCAGGTGGGAAGTAGCATCCAATTATGTTGATGGTTTTGGTTTGGTTTATACTGAGGTTGGCATATATTATTTCTTCATTGCCTACTTGTGGAGCTGATGATTTTAAGATCTGGATGTTTAGATGCTGTTTAAATATTATAGCTACACAGCCTCCCCCTGCTTGTGTAGCCGGTCTACTCTTAGTATGCCATAACAGGTAGGGAGGATTTGCTCACTGGTAATGTGAGGTTTTAGCCAGGTTTCTGTCAGGATGGCTATATCTGGGGAGTAAAAGTCTATGGTGGCTTGGAGTTTATGGACTTTGTTGGATATACTTCTAATATTTAGGCTTAGTAGAAGGAAGTCACTTGGCTTTCTGTTGGCTGTGATATGGGAGAAGTTGTGGTTTCTAGTCTGATTATGTGGATTGGGGTTAGAGATGGTAGGGCCAGAGCTGGGGTGGATGTCTCCACTTAGGGATAGTTTTGATATGCATGAGGTTATTAGTTTTCTCAGTTTTTGAATGTGTTTGTTTATTAGGGAAATGTTATGATTGTGCTCTGTGGGTAATAGGTATGGTGGGAGGGTTACTATGTTAAGTTGTAGGGATGCTTTATAGGTTCGTCAACCTGGGTTCCCAGGTCCTAATAACTTCTTCTGTGTTCAGGGATTGCCACCTATATGGTAGCTAGTAACCTTATTTTTTATGCATTTCTTGGCATTTAACTTTCCATGGCTCTGGCATGTGAGACCCTTCTGAAGGATATCTGTGTTGGATGTGTTTTCAACTTGCAGTCATCTAAAGTAGATGCCAAACAAGGGCCCAGGACTGAGCCCTGTGGGACACCACTTGTGACAGGCTTTGAGTCTGACATGGGCGCAGCAACTCTGACCCTGGGGGGTTTGTCACACTTCAGCCAGTGCAACCCATTGTAAATGTTGTATAAGTTTATGAGTTAAGTTGATTTTTCAATGATAGGCTGTATGGACTGCCTTTAATGGCCTTGGTGACTGTTTGAAAAAAGTCAACCAAGTTTAAAAGCATGATCTGCCTTTGACAAAGCAAAACTGGGTTGGATCCAAAGTCTGCAAGTTCCCTATGTTTTTTTTATGAGATCCATTATGATCCTCTCCATGGCTTTGCAGATAAGGCTTGTCAAGCTAATGGGACGGTAATTTGATTGGGACCACAGTTGCTGTGCACCACTATCGGAGATGAGACTAAGATTAAACAGCTGTCCTAACTGTGGGTTTAATTCCTCGTTGAGTTCATGGAGCACACAGCCGGGGACACCATCAGGTCCCATGGATGCTGTGTTCTTTGTCTTGGAGAGAGCAGTTCTCACCTTAGAGATGTTTGGGGGCTACAATCATTTGGTATAGATATCTCTCCTTTTTGCACTGAACCTGTCAGCCAGTATGTTGGCAATGTCTGTAGGATCAGTAATCTTCACATCATTTTGAACTAATTCTGAGCATATCTGGGAGTTTCCTCCTAGGTTTCTGACATAGCTAAAGAATGCCTTATGGTTGTCTTTAGAGTCCTTAGCTATTTTTCTCAAAATTAGCTTTGGATGAGAGCTCTTAGCTTTTACTTATAGTGATCAGCGGTGTCTTACCTTTTAAGATTTTGCTCTATCTTGTAGTAGCTTTCTCCTTTTGTTGTAGAGTTTGTTTATGGCTGGGGTCCACCAGACTGGACGCTTGCCTTTGGTACAAAGAGTCTTTGTTTTGCTTGGGATTGCCTGATCCATGCAGCCTGCAGGTGCTGGTAGAAGGCATTTGTAAGTGATTCAGCGGTTTGAGTAATGTTAACCGCTCAGGCCAGGGGACCTTACCAAGGAGACCACACTAGTCTTTAGAAGTGTGAAGTCGGAGTTCTTTACTGTGGTCTTTTCATTTCGGTGGGGCGGGATGAGGACCTCCAGCCGAGATGTTTGTGATCAGATCTCACCAGTGAGGGGTATACTTCCGGCGTTGAACATTGTGCTCCCATGTTCGTGATGATGAGATCAAGTATGTTTTCTCCTCTTGTGGGGATGGTGACTAGTTGTTCCATGGCATTTGAGTTTATGAATTCCAGGAACTTTTGGGCTAGAGTGTTTGGGCTTGAGTAGTGTTCCCAGTCTATATTAGGGTAGTTGAAGTCACCTAGTATGATGGTGTTCAGAGATACATTTATCCCCTCCAGTGTTTTCAGGAAGGCCATATGAGGTTCCCGAGTTTGCGAAGGTGGCCTGTAACATGCTACAAATTGCAGAGCAATCTTGCCTATGGTTAATTGCACCTGGATGGTTTCCGATGCATATGCCACCAATCTTGAGGTGTGGGTGTCCTTGATGAATATGGATACCTCCTCCTTTCTTGGTATTGTCCGGGTTTTGGGGCGGAGCATGATATGAGGTAAAACCTGATAGTGCTGGGGTGCTCTCAGGAGCCTTGAACCAGGTTTCTGTCACAGCACAGACATCGATGTTCTCCATACTGAGAAGGGCCTCGAGTGTGTGCATCTTGAGGTTGAGACTTCTGGCATTGAGCAGCATTACCCTTAGTTTTTTTCTTTGTTTTGTTCTAGGGTGGTAGGTTTAGAATTTGAGCCTTGCCTAAAAGGCACTATGGGGGTGGCAAGAGCCTTTGCCAAAATCCGGAATCAGGGTGACAAGTAGCGTGGCTTGTCCAGCATGTCATCCCAGGCAGACAGACATTGGATCCCCTTTGAATGACACCAGAGTTTAAGCCAATTGTTAAAGCTGATCATCTTATCTCTGTATTGTGGCATCATTCTTGGTGAAGGTAGGATACTGCTCAAGGTCAGGGTCATACCTGCTTGGGCTACATAATCAGAGAGCTCCTCTATGTCTCTTTTCATGTAGTCCAAGGAGGTAACACCAGCGTGGACAATGATTGAGTCGTACTTGTACCTGCTGTTGAGAGACCTGAGTGCATGCGTTATGTGGTGGATTCTAGCACCCGACAGGCAGCTTACTGTGACCTTCTCCTTACTCAGTCTGGTGGTGTGTCTGACTATGGAGTCACCAATAACTAGTGTGTCTGGCATTGTGTTTGGCCTTAAGGGCTGTGACTGCTTGACACTCTGACTGTGTGGTCTATGTGTTGCAGGTGTTGTGTTCTGAGGTGGTAGTTGTTTGGGTGTCTGCTTTGGTGGCCTCTGCTGTTTTGGTAGATTTTGATCAGAGCCTCCAGTATGTCTTTGTGTGTTTATGTGTATGATTTGAGGTTGTGATGGTATTATGTGAGACTGGGTCTATAGTGTGTGTGGTTACCTTCTCCTCCTGTCTGGTCATGCCAGTCCTATGTTGAGAGAGCTCAGCCTCCAGTTTGGCCGTATAGTTGCATCTCTCGCATGTATTTGTGTTTTGTGGGAGGAGGAGAGGGTTGTCTGTACATGAGGCAATTGTAACATTGCCTCAATATTCCCAGGTTCACCAGCTGAGCAGGAGAGGACATTAGCAACTGATCCCTCGACATGCTAGAAGGAATAGACAGAAAAACTTAAGAAAAGGTTCTGGGGATGTGGGTGACCGAGAAATGGGGTTTGCTTTGGGGGTACTTTCTATAACAAGAGTGCTGTATCGAGGTGATAAGTACTGTAGGTGCAAGTGCTTCGCTATACAGATAGAGAATAGTCTACTTGGGAGTCAAGTAGAGATAGTTTATAGTTGTAGGATACACTAAATAGAACAGTAGTATACTTTGAGGAAGGTAGTTTTAAGGGAAAATTTGAAGAGTGGACTTTAGGTAGCCCTAATAGTTTAAATCTGATTAACCGATTATGTTTGAGTAATACAGCTGGTAGAATATGCAGGGGGTGCATAGGGATGGTTCTTGAGTTGGTGGGAGGGGAGCTGAGTGAGGGTGAGACATGAGTGGTGGTGTGAGTAGTAGTACAGTGGTAGTGGTTGAGTGGGGGGAATGATGGAGTTCTGGTAGGATGTAAGATATGCAAGGAGAGTGCTTGCAGTGAGCATAGGTAAGGTATGCCTGTACAAGTTAGCTGAGGAGGAGTGATAGTAGTGGGAAGATGGAGGAGGTAGTGTTGGGTTTAGTGTTGTGGTTGGCTATTGGAAAGATGGGAGGGGTTTGTGAGTGTAATAAAGGTAGGACCACTGGTGGCGGGAGGGAATAGGGGGCAGGGTGGTGAGCGAAGTGGGTAGAGACCCTTTTAGTTGCTCTTATGAGGGGGCTGGAAACAATCGGGTAACAGAGTAAACTGATAAATGAATATATGATCGTGACAAAGGGTGGTTGTAGTTTTAAAAATGGTGCCCGCCACAGGTAATATTTATTAACTTTGGGATTGGCTTAAGGTAATAAACAGGGAAGGGGGAGGGGGAGAACAAGGTTGTGAGCAGGCAGTTCTTTTGTACTGCTGCTAATGAGCCAAAGCAAAGACAAATTTGTGTTTAAGAAACAATCAGAATTGACCAAGGACTGCTCTGAAACCAAGTCATTTCTTAACCATTTCTCAGGTGGAAAAACAGGATAACCTTGTATCAGTAGGCTACTGTGGTCTCAGTTTAAATTAACAAACACACAGTATTTATCAGTTATGGATACTATTTGCTAACAGAAGGGAATAAGAGAGAAAATGGAAGACGAGTGTGTGTGTGTATGTGGGGGGGGCTGCTTACAAGCCAAAGCAGAGTGCTCTCCAGGGGAAAATGAATATTGGCTCAAACAGGTAGACACATACTCAAAGTTAACTTTAGCTGTTTGCAGACAGTTCAGACCCGGACTGCGCTTTCCTTATAAGAATGACAAAGGTGGTACAGCAGTTGAATACTTAAGAGTGGTGTTAGGTCTAGAAAAGAAGAGTACAGAGAGGAAACACTTTTGAGATGGTAAAGATGTATTATAAATATTACAAAAACCAAACTGAGCAAATAGCTACTGCATACAGGAAAACATGTCGAACCAACTTCTAGTATATGCAGATACTGAGCCAAATGGAAAAAACATCAGTTAGAAGGGACCTCATCAGACAGTTATGCAGTCACAGATAAAAATATAGCGAGCAGCACTCTGTCCTGGGTCTCTAATGTGATTCTATCCACCAGTAACAGCACAATTATATAGAAATAATTAGACACCAGTATGAGCGGTCTACACACAACACATTTACATGAATAACATTAGTGAACAAGGTGCAGCTATGCAAATAGACCATATTATTATACTAAAAACAACTCGATGCAGACAAAATGCTAGCATGCCATAGTAATTTCCAGTTGTTGTTGTTGCGTCTTTTGGCTTTTCCCGGTTAGGGGTCGCCACAGCGGAACTCCGGTCCGCTAATGATTGGCAGTAGATTGTTACGTGCCGAGTTGCCAGCCCTGACGCACAACCTTCAACGAAGCCACGCCCATTCATGCATGTCTTCGCTCTAGCTGAGAATCGAACAGGACAATGTCTTACTGTGAGGCAACAACGCTACCGCAGCACCACCACTGCAGTAGCATAAATCATATTAGATGTCTAACACAATTCAACATAAATAAGCATATACAGTTGTAAAACACTTACTGGAGAGACACTGAGCTCCTCATGGGGCCTGTAGCAGAGTGGATTGTAGTTTTAAAATTGGTGCCTGCCACAGGTAACATTTAATATATTTAAATTATTAATTATTTAATATATAAAGTAGCAATTTAATTTGGCCACACTTTACAGCTTTTGCTAAGGACAGATCCATTTCTCTTAATAACTTGGCTCTTGCTTAATCATTTCTTATACAAAAGCTGTCGATTATGAAAGAATCACACATTTTAAAATGTCTTTTATCAGCCAAGTAAAATAAGCATCTATAGTCTTTGAAAGACCTTCTGCACTTGTAAAGAACAAATGGCAAGTTTTTTTTTAGAATCATATCAACTCCTTAACCTTTCATTTACTAGTGCTACTTCATCTTACTCCTCCTCATGAAAAGTAAAATAATTAAATGCCCCCAAGGCTTCATCCCCATATTCAACAATTTACCATAGTAGCTTCTCAGCTTTCTCAGGTAAGCCACTTGCAGTAAGGAGCAAATCACATTTCTGGATCCACAACTTCTGCAGAATTTGCACTGCCTTCCAGCATGAAAACTCCTGATTGCTGTAAATGGCACATTTTCTAACTGTAAATTATTCTATTGCATATCCAAACATATAAGCCCATAAAATAAAGAAGTTATGTACTTACCATAACGTGCTATGTGAGTTGTTCATCTCACCTTCATTCTTACAGATGGGTTTGAAGCAGATACTCTGCTCTGAGTCAGCCTACTACAAAGCTCGAGGTCTTCGGATAGCTCGAGGCCAAGTCCCTATCCCATGATGCACCTTGAGTTACAAGAGAAAGCTACAGAAAGGTTGAGTAACCAGGAAGAATCTAGCATCTTGGTCTTTGAAAAACCCTGGAGGGGGGTAAGGAGGGTGGGAAGTAAGAATGAAGGCGAGATGAACAACTCACATGGAACGTTATGGTAAGTGCATAACTTCTTTATGTGAAGTTGTTCTACCTCGCCATTCATTCTTACAGATGGGTAGCATCCCAAGCAGTAGACCTGGAGGAGGCCCTGTCAACTTTGTAATGAGTGATAAAGGTATGAGGTCTTGACCAAGTGGCTGCTGCACAAATGTTATCGATCAGAAGTCTAGCAGAAAAAGCAGAGGATATAGACACTGCTCTGGTAGAATGAGCCTTAATTTTTTGTTGTAAGGGCATATTAGCAACTGAATAAATAAATGTGATACAATCGGATAACCACTTAGAGTTGTTTTGGCCACTGGCATACCTTTTTCTGGAATCTGAAAAGGAAATGAAAAGCTGTTCTGATTACCTAAACTCTTTTGTCCTATCCAAGCAAAATCTGAGCTGTCTATGAACATCAAGCTTGTGTGGCATATATTCGAAGTTGTTGCAGTGACTGGGGAAGAATACTGGCAAATCAATAATTTGGTTAAGGTTAGCTTCAGTACAGACTTTAGGCAAAAAGGAGGGATTAGTTTGTACTGAGACTCTGTCAGCATGGAAAATCAAATAAGGAGGCTTAATGGACAAGGCTTGAAGCTCTGATACTCTGCGGGCAGAAGTGATAGCTACTATAAAGATAGTCTTCCATGACAAATACTTCAAATCACATGAGGAATCTGGTTTGAATGGAGGGAGAATAATGTGAGAAAGCATAAAATTTAGATTCCATGGGGTATATGGAGATTTCACAGGTGGTCTGAGATGAAAGGTCCCTTTGAGAAAGGCTTCGGATAGCTTGTGTGACATTATGTTCAATCCTTCAAATCCAAAGTGAAAATTAGAGATAGCAGCAAGCTGAACCTAAACTGTTGCTTCTGCAGCTCTTTTGTTGAAAATCATGGTCAAGAACTCTAGTATAGAGGCCATAGGGGCAAGGTAGGGATCAATGTTGTTTTGAAAGGCCCATATAGAAAATGTTTTTACATTTGCTAAGGTATAGCTTCCTCATAGAGGATTTATGAGAGGATATTAGAATTTGCTGCATCTGATCAGAAAGGTTATGGAACCTGTCTAAAATGGGAATTGGAGCAGCCAAGCTGTCATCTTTAGGGACTGAAGAGAGGGATGAAGTTCCCCTGAGTGCATCAGAAGATCTGGAACTGGGTCCAGAATCCAGGGGTCCTCCAACTGATGAAGTCGAAGGAAGGGGAACCAAATCTGACAAGGCCAATGAGGGGCTATTAGAATTATGGTCCTTCCCAGGGCCTTTGCTTTCTGTAGTACTTTGGGTATCAAGGGAATTGATGGGAATGCATAGAGGAGACCTGGAGGCCAATTGTGTACGAGTGCGTCCCTTGGGGTTTCTCCCAGAGGGGGAATATATGCATTTTGTGTTCATGTGGTTGGTGAAAAGGTTGCAGCAAGGCTGGCTCCACCTGTGGAATATCCTGTCTGCTACTTCTTTCTTGAGGGACCATTCAAGAGGCAACAAAATTGCTCTGCTCAGCTTGTCTGCTATCATGTTGGATTTCCCCAGGATGTGCGTTGCTAACAGAAAGTGCTGGGTGGATGTAGCCCATTGCCATACTCTTAGGGCCTTGCGACAAAGTGGGTAGGACCTGGTTCCTCCTTGTTTGTTCCAAGTGCCAGACCACTGGCATGTTGTCTGTCTGAATCACAATTGTACCCAGAGGAAGAGAGTCCTGGAAGTACTGCAACGCTCTCATCTCTAGGACATTGATATGCAGATGTGTCTCCTGATCGGTCCATGTGCCTTGGGCTGTTCTTCCCTGAAAATCCCCCCCACCCCCACCCTATCAGGGAAGCGTTCGTGGTCACTGTGGCTGCTGGCGGGGGGTAGAACAAAAAGACGACCTATCATGACATGGAGAGATCAACCACTGAAAATCCTTTTTGCATGTGTTCGTGATCATTATAAGAGGAGACATTGGGCGCTCTTGCTAAGACCATTGAGTGAACAACACCCATTGCAGAATCCACATGTGCATGCGACCCAACAGTATGTCTTATATTGCGGCTGCCATCATACTCAACAATTTTAGTACTTCTGATGCTGGAACCTTGTTTTTGGATATGATATTGTAGACCTGCTGACAGAGTATAAAGACTTTCTGCTAGAAGTCTCAAAGTGGTGGTGGTGGTGGTGGTCAATTCTTCTCTGATAAAAACAGTATGTAGCAATGGCGACAAGGCAGATTTTCCTGAGTTTATGGTAATGCCCAGATGACAGCAGAGTGAGAGAGTGGTGTCACTGGCTTGTATGATTTGATCTTGGTGGTGGTGGTGGTGAGGAGCCAATCGTCTAGGTACGGAACACCTGGAATCAGGTGAGCTGTGACCACTGCCATACATCTGGTGAACACTCTTGGGGCTGTAGTGAGACCAAAGGGCAGGGTCAAAACTGGTAATGACTGGCTCCCAGCTGGAAGTGCAGATGATCCCTGGATGGTCTGTTCATTTTTATGTGGTAGTACGCATCCTGAAGATATCGAGCACATCCAATTGTCTTTCCCTAAAAAGGGAAGTATCGACTAAAGAGTGACCATCCAGAACTTCTCTTTCTTGACTGATCTGTTTAATCTGCTGAGGTCCAAAAAAGGTCTCCAGTCTCCTGTCTTTTTTGGAACTAAAAAGAATCTTCAGTAAGTTCCAGATCTTATCTGGTCTGCTGGGACTGGTCGGATGACTCTTTGTTAGCAATAATAGGAACTCTATTGTTGCCTATTCTCTGTAACTGGGTGGAACATCCAGGATTTTTCCTGTCAGTGGAGGGGGTGTGGTGAAAGGAATGAAATATCCTCTGGAAATGATACTTTAACCCAGTTGTCATTTGTTATTTTGAGCCAGGCATCTGGATACAAAGATAAGCGACCCCTGACTGCCTCCAGAGTAGGAGACTCAGGCCTCCTTTCAGGAGTACTGGTAGGGCTTCCCAAATAACTGATGTCTGTCACCCTGGTTTTGCAGACCCCTCTGCCGTGAGGGTGGCATCTTCTATTACTGCCCCTTTCCTCTGTCCCTGGAGGGGGGGTTCACCATGTGTGTCTTGAAAGGCTCCTTGGGCTTTACAGAACCACATCTTTCCTCCCCTTTGACCCTTGGGGTAAGGTCTGGTAGAGGTGGAAAAATGGACTCAGATGGCAGAAAGTGTCTTTCCTTCCTGCTCTCACCTGGTCAAAATTTCCTTAACTTTGGTCCCAAAAAAGGACGAACCATCAAAAGGGGTATTGACAAAGGATGACTTAAAGGGCTCCATGAAGGAACACAAGTGCATCCAGGAGTGTCTCCTAAGAGCAATTCCTATACCTGCTGCCCTGCTCTCTCCATCAGCTGCATATGAAATGAGGCACATGGACGAGTTTACTATGGAATTGAGGGTAGCAAGCTGGAAGGGAACTTTATCTGAAGCTCCTGCAGCTACTGTACCCTGAAAAGCATCTCCGAGCTCTTTTATGAGATCTCTTTGCAGTCTAGTAAAATGGGTTAGATAGTTGAGTGAATGCAGTGCAAAAGTAGCTGAACTGTATGTGCGCTTCCCATATCTATCCATGATCCTAGAATCTCTGTTAGGGGGATGAATAGAGGAGGTGGCACACCCTTAGAAAAGATTTGTCCTGGGGGGGCAGAAATAAATTTATTAGGCCTCCTGGGGACAGGCTTCATGGTGTCCAGAGACTCCCACTCCCTTTGTGAGACCAGCTGCATAAGCTCATCGAAGGGCGGAGACACCCAAGAGGTGGAGAACTGAGACCCGAAAGCCTTCAGGAGAACAGACTCATCTTCAGTTGGGTTGGTGGACTGCCAGTCACCCCTCTGCCTAAGAATTTCTAATATCTCAGCAAATTAGATATCCTCAGAAGGGGACCGTGGGGATGCTTCTGATTCATTCAAGTCGGTATTGGATGTGAGAGACTTCTGTAGGGAGTCTAAATGCTTCCTCTTACAGATTTTCTTCCTGGGAACCTCTTCAGTGGGGACTTCTGGTGAGGTCAAGGAAGAGCAAGGACCACTCAATGGGGCTTTCTGAGGCTCTGGATCTCTACGCTTGACAAGGATCTGAGAAGCAGAAGCAGACACAGGTTCTTTTGGGGAAGGAGGTAGCCGGGCCTGAAGTCCAAGATGTCTTAGGAGACATAACTCTCCTCATGGCTTCGAAGGCACCTCTGCTCTGATGAGAAGGGACAGACGGATCTGAGGAAACCGTGAATACCCCTGGCATTGGGACAGTAGGCTCCGAGCCAGATGTAGGAGCAGAGTTCATCCGAGCCGAAGCCCTGAGAGGCAGAGTCAGAACTTACAAGTCGGTCCAACTATCCTTCCTTTCCTGGACCCGACCTGAGGACGTCAGAGTAAATGGAGCAGAGGACACTGGAGCAGGTGTCAGCTCCGAAGGCTCAACAATCATCAAGTCAGACTCCTCCAGCTCCTAAGGACTGGTATGGCTCAGCAAAACAAAGGCCAGTGCCTGTAAAAGCTTCTGCACGACACGATCCACATCCAAATCGGAAAGGCTTATCGAATAATGAGAAGTGGATAGAAGGAGATACAGATTGCAGAAGTGGAGACTTGGGCAATTTGGATAACGGTTACAGAACCAGGGACCGGCTCCAAAAGTACAAGACGGTTGGCTCCGAGGTCTGTGGAACCGATGTCATAGGTGTTTTAGATTTCTTTATGTTAGAAGTAGTAGAAGCCCTAAAAGACTGAGGATTTGCTGGACCTGTCCTGGTCGCTCAAAGCTTCTTGAAAGAATGGTTTAACTAAACCTCTGTCAATTAACTTTTGCTTTCTTTCCTGGAGAATCCTAGAAGAGAAAGAATGACAAATGGAGCAGCTTTCCTGGAGATGCAATGCTCCCAAACAGTAAACACAATTCACATGACTGTCAGTGACAGACATCTTCTGCCCACATTTAGGACATTTCTTAAACCCTGATTTAGGGTGTTTATCTTTATCATGGTTAGCCATACCGTAACACACAATCTCAATAGGGTGCTGTAAAGAACTAGACACACCCAAACAAGAAATATCAAACAAGCCCTTTTAAAACTATGGGCTAAAATACTAATCAGCGCACACACACACACACACACACACACACACACACACACACACACACACACACACACACACACACACACACAATATTATTTATCTAAACTCTAAAGACTAAATTATATCAAACCTGTGACAGAAAAAGTCACTATTCAAAGGCACACAAATACAATATAAAGTACTATTAAAGATTTAACAAGGCCTAAAATAAAATGAGGTTAAGAGAGCTAACTACTAGTTAAGAAAAAAGGCACACCAAGGGAAGGGAAACCACAATACGCTATAAGAGCTAATCTAAGTATCTAAAGATAAATATCAAATTTTTTAAAAGCTGTTGTTGCGTCTTTCGGCTTTTCCTGTTTAGGGGTCGCCACAGCGGAACTCCGGTCCGCTAATGACTGGTAGTTGATTTTTACATGCCGAGTTACCAGCCCTGACACACAACCTTCAACGAAGGTACGCCCATTCAAGCATGTCTCCACGCAGGCGACGCTCTAGCTGAGAATCAAACCGGACAGCGTCTTACTGTGAGGAGACAAGGCTACCAAATTTTTAAAAGTATTATAATAAATTTTCAAGGAAAAAGTTTTTTTACTGGCCTGAGCTATGCGAGAACCTCCGATCTATTGCAGCAGCAAACTAGATCTGAGGCACCTCTAGGTGCATCATGGGATAGGGACTTGGCCTTGAGCTGTCTGAAGACCTCGAGCTTTGTAGTAGGCCGACTCGGAGCAGAGGATCGGCACCGAACCCATCTGCAAGAATGAACGGCGAGATAGGACAACTTCACTTCAAATGTTTCTATTTCTGCAGCAATTTCTCCAGTTTTTGAAACCATTTCCTCACTTTGGCACCATGTGGTATCTGGATGGTCAGTTAATAAAACAGTAGTGACATTGAGGAAGTGGTGTAGCCTCACTGATCACATGTCATGAAGCCGACTGAGTAAAGGATTGTCGTCACTGATAAGAAATCTAGCTAAATGATTAGTTTCCACAGGCTGGTATTCCAATTCAATATCACCATTAAAGCACTCAGACATGCTCCTGAGCCAGTAGTACAAACAGAAATGAACTAAACTAAAGTGCTGGGCCCATGGACAAAGTGGTATGCACAAAGCCAAAGAAACACAAAATAAAATAAAATGTGCAAACCAGGCACACATAAGCTCAATCCAGTAAAAATCCATTTAATGTAGTTTCTACAGTCTCATTATTGGAAGGCACATTCAGAGTACTATTAATGTTATTGGCAGTGTCCAGTTTCTCTTCCCCATTAGCTCTGGGCCACAAAAAAAAATTACCATTTTTAAAATCTCTAGTGTTACAATCTATCTTTTTCCTTTTCTAATTTCAAAATAATTTCTTCTACCACCACTAACAGAACTAGTAACTCAATAATCTTCTGTGAGTCACTATTGATGAAAGCTTACACTTTGATAACATAAAACAAGTATTGAAAAAAAAAACAAAAGATAAGTGCATGCTGTAAAGTCTAACAATACCTCATAGATGATGCCAGAAAAAGTAATATTCAATCCCCTCATTCCTGCACTACTTTATGTTGCTCACCTCTTGATTAACCCACAATCCACTCAACTCTCTCTCTTAGAACAGCGCCATAATAAAGTAGCAAGATACATATATATATATATATATATATATATATATATATATGCATACACACACATACACACACACAGATATCCATCCAACTCGAAATTTCTGTTGATTAACACTTGCTTTAGAATCAACATTGTAATTGCTTACCTTTTATAGTTATGACTGCAACCAAGCATCATATTAATTAAAGCACCACAAAAGCAGTACTAATTATTTTTTTCACAAATGGTTCGTAAGTAAAGTCTGAGGGAATCATGCTTTCAACTACTGGAACTGTGTTACCATTTACTGCTGGAAACTAAGAGTAATCAGTAACTTTCACAA
The DNA here is from genome assembly GCF_019279795.1 of Protopterus annectens. Classification (NCBI taxonomy): domain Eukaryota; kingdom Metazoa; phylum Chordata; order Ceratodontiformes; family Protopteridae; genus Protopterus; species Protopterus annectens. The sequence goes on from NC_056745.1 coordinate 1,400,993,291, forward strand.
GGATGTTCCTGGAGTGCCATGCATTTAGAGTTTTATAATTGTTATTATTCTTGCAAAGTATTACAGTTTCAGAAAACACTATGTCCTGCCTTCTTTTAGAAGCACACCTTTTGGGAATACTCTAGGAGCATTGTCTGGTTAAGTTATTTGCTCAGTCACACAACAGGCAAATGGAGGTAGAAAAAGTCAAACTGTACCCTTAGCTACAGGAAACAGCTTCTTAAGAGCTTGGAACCTTAATCCTTTGCACCAGCTGCCAGACCTTTTGTAAGTTTCTTCATTTTAAGAGTAGTTGCTGAGGATTAGTCCGTTGATAGTTTTTGTTGTTTAATAAATGCATGCTGATGACTAGATCCTGCCTACTCATCTGGTCAACTTCTTCAAGAAGGTTGTTACGGCAATGGATAGGGGGAAAATCAGTACACATCCACATATAGAGATTTCACCTTGGTATTCAATATCGGTCCACACTCAGTTGTTAAACTCTCTCAGCTAAATATCAGTCCCTATAACTGGACAGCAAGCTGGCTCACAAATGGAACCAGGAAATTAGGGTGAGCAGCTCCATCACCTCTAATATAAAACTGTCACCAGTGGTATACCCCAGGGCTTGGGGCACACCACGGTCCTTGGGCCACTCTAGCATTTATTTCTCAGAGGTCAAAACCAGTGTTAAAAGCATATTTTCTGATCAAGTTTGCTGTTAACTGTAAAAAATAAGTGTCATGGTTAACTTTCCCGGGGACACAAAGATCCTCCAAGAGGGCCTTTCCAACTCAATAGCTGGTGTCAAAAACCATAGGAGAGTATCCTTTGGCAAGCACAATGACCAATGCAACTATTATATTGATAACATACCCCCGAAAACCAATTTACAGCAGTGCAATGGACTGGATCTGTAGAAGCTTAGCCATGCATTCAAATTATTTTTTTCCCTTGTAAATTAAATACAAAATAATCTAGAGCAATGTAAAATTTATATGAAATCCCTTTCAATAAGTGAAAAATGGGTACTCCAGGGATGAATTTGTGGTTACTTATCCAAATTATGTCTGAACAGAGTGAGATAAGTACTTTGTGGAAAAGAAGATAACTCTAAAGCAGAATTCGCTGCAATACATAGCTATCCCTAGAACATTTTCTATTTATGTTCTAGTAGAGATTAAGATCTCGAGTGGGTGTTTATGCTGCCACTGGACTTGTGGATGTGCATTAGGTCTGAGAAGGTGAGGTTCTCTGAAGCTCTATATGCAAGGCAGAGGTCACCCCTCTGCATAGGTTCATAGGCAAGTACTAGGCTATTTGCACTTGTGGGCTATTTTAAGCCTAGCCAATTTGCCTTTTTCTGCTCAGAATAACCTATCCCATTTGTTATAAACTAGCCTTGCCCATCCCAGGGTCGATAATTATATATTACCTCTAATAAGAATAACTGGGATTATGCCATAGATAATGTGGGGGGACTCACACATGGGATAAAGCATTTAGGAGCTGCTTCTGTCCATTAATTCATAGGTGTGGACTAGGCTAATGGCCTCGAGTCTTTACAAGCCTAGCCCACAGAAGTGCCCTGGCATTGTGCCACCTGTCATTAGTTCCCAGTGCCTCTATCAAGTAGAGCCACTGGAGTGATCCCCAGGATGAACTTTCTTTTTCCCATCCACTCATCAAGATTTCTCTTGAAGAGGGCTAGTGAGGTGCTCTGCTTGACATGTATGGGAAGTCTGTTCCAGAGCATGGGCAGTCTCTGGGTTATGAAGCTGTCCCTCCAGCATGTTCTGTTGATTGCGGTAATGAGGTTGAGGTCTTGGGAGTGTGTGCTGCGCAGGGATTGGGATTTCTTTAGATGTAGCATTTCTAACAGAGCTGGGTCAGACATGGCTTGGTAAGTCAAGCAGAGATCACCTCTTAGTAGACGATATGAGACAGAGGACAGTTGGGAGTTTTTTTTGAGTCTGTCCATGTATGACATGTGTTTAAGGCCTGGGATCCTATTTATGATTGATTGATAGTATAAATCATGCTGTTTTCTACTGTGTTTTATTAAAGTCTGTTAAGACGTGAAAGTGCTAACTTCATTAAATTGTTTTATTAGCCCTTGGCCGTGTTTGCTCTCTCTCTCTTTTTTGTTGTCTCTCGCTGGATTTTTTTTTATTTAGAGGAGCTTAATTCACCGGTCCTTCATTTTATCTTTGCACTTTTTTTTTTTTTTTTTGGTCAAAAGTTAGGTCACTTGTCCACATTAAGTTCCCAAATTCCAAACTGGGTCAACTCTTAAAGGCATACACTGCCAATATGGTAGTATCCTGGGGTAGATGATTTCCCAAAGGATGCAATAATGCATTTTTCAGCATTTGTTTCTGTCCATGATTTTGGTACTAGTTATTTGAAATAAACCTTTCTTCAGGATGGCCAAGTCATTTGGGGATTTAATGGCTGCTCCTAGTTTGCAGTAATCTGAAAACTTGGTCAGCTAGAGCCCTTTGGTATTGGCTTTTACTTCAGAAAAGTAGATGCCAAATAGGAGAGGTCCCAGCACAGAACTCTGGGGGACTCCACTGATGACTACTCTCTTTGTAGAGGTAACCATCTATTTTGATTATCTGCATCCTGTGAGTCAGTCATAGTCTCAGTTTATTTAGCTTCTCTACTATGCCTGACTGTGGAATTGTGTCAAAAGGTTTGTTAAAGTCAACATAGGCAGTGTGTACCTTTTGTCTTCATCCACTGCTTTGGCAACCTTTTCAAAAAAATCCACCAGGTTAAGCAAGCGCGACCTGCCCTTGACAAATCCTAACTGACATGGGTCCAGTATTTGGATGTTCCCTATGTAATAATTGAATAATTCCATGACAAGTCTTTCCATGACTTTGCATACGCAGCTGGTCAGACTTACGGACCTGTGGAAGGTCCTCCCTTATGCACGGAAATTACTATAGCTGTTTTCCATTTACTTGGTACAAAGCCTGTAAGGAGACAGACTGAACAGAGTTGTTAAGGGTGTGGCTAAATCATGCTTCATGCTATTTAAGATGCATCCAGGGATATTGCCAGGACCCATCATTGCAGTATTTTTAGAACTGATAGCACTTTTAGGACTTGGTGTTGTGTGACAGCTTGAGGTAAGCCAATTGGAGGGAGTCTATATTATGTGAACGAAAGTTCATATAAGCGAACACTCTAATGTGCTAAAATGCCGGACACAGAGATGCGTGTTGTGGGATCGCAGTACAGTGAAGACTGGAGTATTTGCCCTTTCGTCACTGTAGTACAATCTTGAAGTTGGTATATATATTTAGTGAGGGGTGTAGAGGGCACCCCCCCCCCCCAAAATATTGTTTTCGATGTCAAGCATTTTTCACTCATTGAGCGTTCGCTCATACGAACTTTCATTCATATGATATAGAGCCATCTGAGGTACATCTTTAGAAAAAGATGGAGGAGGGAGAGAGAGGTGAAGTTAGAGCTAAATTTAAATCTGCCAGTAGGTTAGCTATATCTTCAGCCTCAGTGCAGGTAACATTGCTCACAATCAGCTCAGTGCATTGCTATATTGTGCTTTTGAGATTACAAACATAACTAGAAATGTCCTGTAATTGTCTTTGGCTTGGCTAGCTATTTTAGCCTCAAATTTTGCTCTGGTGGGTTTTATTAAGCTAGTAATCTAAAAGGAGCACTCGTATAGCCATTTCCACCAAAACCACACAGTTTATTAAAACGTGAATCACAGAACCAGCAGTAATGCACAGAACATTAATGCTGACATGAACCAGTAGATTTTCATCAATAATGTCACAGACTTCATCGGATAACCTGAAAAGTACAGTTGTGTACACTTACCATAAATGTAGATGTTCAAGTGTATTCACTGTTGCAGTCATCACTCTTGGGTTATCTGCCTGCAGCTAGCCCTCAGTCAGACTGAATACCAGACATTTAGTATTTCTGTGTCGGTTGCTGTCACTCCAGGACTGACATCAGGTCGTCAGGGGTATAAAAACAGGCAGCCAATGCCATTACATCAGTTTTTCTTGTCCCAAATGTCAGGAGCCCCCCAATAGGGAGCTAAGTTACGGTGGAGGAACACACCACCAGTAAAAAGTAAATACCAATACACCTGGAAGGGGGGGGGTGGCTAAAAGGCATAGAGAGATTATAGAGAGGGAGAGTGAAAGTGAGAGAGAAAAACTAGGGGTTTAGAGGGAGGGAAACCAGGACTGCAACAGTGAATAGACTCAAACATCTACATTTATGGCAAGTGTACACAAATGTACTATGTTCTTCATGTTTCACTGTTGCAGTTATCACACTTGGGTGGTTTCCCAAAGCTGAAAAAAGGGTGGAGGCAGTCGAGCTGAGTTAGGGCTGGCTAGAATGCCCTGCAGAACTGCTGTTGCAAAGCCTGCCCTGGATTTGAAGAAGATAGGCAAATGTTAGTGCTTGGTGAAAGTGTGTACTGAACTCCAGGTAGGAGCTTCCAGGATGTCCCTGGTAGGGACTCCCCTGAGAAATGCTGTAGAAGTAGATGTTGCCCTAGTGGAATGTGTTTTGACGCCTTGCAGGGTTGGTTTCCCATGGTGCTTGTAGCAGAAATGGATGCAATGTGCTATCCATTTAAATGCTGTTTGCTTAGAAATGGCCTTGCCCACTGCCCCTCTTGCAAAGCTGACTAGTAACTGGTCTGATTTTCTGAAGGGCTTAGTCCTATCCAGGTAAAATCTGAGTTGTCTGTGCACGTCCAAGGAGTACAGAATCCTTTCCCCTTTATTATGAGGATTAGGGAAAAAGGTTGCAAATGTATGGATTGATTGAGAGCCACACTGGACACCACTTTAGGCATACATGAAGGGTTTGTCCTGAGACAGACGCTGTCAGCATGGAAAATAATGAAGGGTTCCACAACCATAAGTGCTCATAGTTCGGACACTCTTCTAGCTGAAGTGATGGCTAGAAGCAATGCTGTTTTCCAAGAGAGGAATTTTAACTCTGCTGATGCTGCAGGCTCAAAGGAGGGAAGTGTGAGTTTTTCCAGTACAAAATTAAGGTCCCAAGCAGGAGTGGGTGCTCTTCTTGGTGGCCTTAAATAAGGGTGCAAGATGAGAGGTGGCTCAGTGTTGTAATGAGCCGAAATGGCTGAGGCATGTATCTTAATGGAAGAGAAGGACAGGTCTTTGTAGAGTAGATCTGCTAAGTAGTCCAGGATTAAAGGCAGGGAGGGCATAGTTGTGTCCTCTCCTTTAGATAGACTCCAGGAGCAGTACCTTTTCCACTTATCCGCATAGGATTTCCTTGTACTGGGTCTTCTGGCTTCAAGAATGACATCCAGCACCTGCTTGCTTAGAGCTGCTGTGGTAGGATTCAAGGGATAAGCCAGGCTGCAAGATGTAGAGTTTGCAGTTGGGGATGTAAAATCTGTCCCTCCTGCTGAGAGAGCAAGGTAGGGTTCTGGTGTAGGTGCCATGGTGGCACCGTTGTCAGGCTGCGCAGGAGTGGGTACCAGTGCTCACGTGGCCAGTCCAGGGCAATCAGAATTGTCCTCAGTCTGTCCTGTCTTATTTTGAGCAATACTCTTGGGAGAAGGGGCAGAGGTGGGAATGCAAAAATTGAGAGATTTACCCACTGAAAGGATAGGTCATCCACTTTCCAGGCCTTGCTGTGAGGGTTCCTGGTGCAGAATTTGCTGAGCTGGTAGTTGTAGGGGGAGGCAAAATGGTCCACCTCTGGGGTCCCCCATTTCTAAGTCAGAAAATTGAAGGTGCTGGGCTCTGCCACTTTTGTGGGTCTAGGAGGTTTCTGCTTAAGTCATCTGCCAGTGAATTTCGTTGCCTGGCAGGAATTGAGCTTGCAGATGGACTTGCATGTCCAAGGCCGTGTTCCACAGGGCCATGGCTAACCTGCAGAGTGGGTAGGAATGGGTTCCCCCTACTGTTGATGTACCACATAACTTTGGTGTTGTCCGTTTTCATTAGCTGTTGTCCTGGAAAGAGAAAGGATATGAAAGCTGTCGGGGCGTTCTGTACAGCTAGCATCTCTTTTTGGTTGATGTGCAGATACATTTGACTTGGACTCCAGTGACCCTGAATGCATATGCTGTCCATGTGTGCTCCCCAGGCTTAGTCTGATGCATCTGTGGTTAGGGTCTGGGTGGCATGGGGTTGAGTAAAAGGCAGTCCCTTGTTGTGGTTGCATGCTTCTGCCCACCAAAGGAACTCTGTCCTTGGACAGGGTATGATAGGAATGACTGTTTCCAGGTCCTGAGAATGTTGGCACCAAAGACTTTTTAAGTACCATTGAAGTTTCCTCATACGCAGTCTTGTATATGAAATTAGCAGTATACATGAGGCCATGAACCCCAGGGCCTGCAGTATTTTCCTTGTGGATAGCTGGGTTCTGGTGGCCATTTTTTGAAGTTGGCTGTCAGAAAGACTCGTTTTTCTGAAGTGAGGAATGCCATCTGGGATGTTGTGTTCGAGCTTGCTCCCAGGAATAAAATCTTTTGACTGGCTACCAGTTTTGATTTCTTTTCATTGATTGTGTACCCCAGGGCAGTGAGGAGGTTTTTCACATATGTCAGGTGCTTCAACAGCAATTCCTGACTGACTGCCTGAATCAGGAAGTCATCCAAGTACGGGTAAATATGGATATTTCTCTGCCTGCAGAATGCAATGGCTGGAGCCAGGCATTTTGTGAATACTCTGGGCGCAGTGGCTAAGCCAAAGGGAAGTGCAGAGAACTGATAATGCATAGATCCAGCCCTGAAATGTAGATACTTCCTGCATGATTCCCTTATAGGGATGTGCAGATAGGCTTCTTTTAAGTCTAGGGTGACTAACCAGACATCCTTGGCTAGCACAGGCAGAAGCTGTTGCAGGGTAAGCATTTTGAATTTTGGTACCACCAGGAAGGTGTTAAGAAATGAAAGATCGAGGATTGGGCACCAAGAGCCCACTTTTCTGGTACCAGGTAAAGTCTGGAATAGAATCCTTGACCTATCTGTTCCACTGGAACCGGCTGAATAGGTCTGATGGAGAGCAGGGATAGGGGTTGGTTTTGTGCCTCTGCCTACTGGTTTGAAGCAAGGACTGGGAACTCTTTTGGGGTTGGTAGTGAGTAGAAATAAAATTTGTATCCCTGGAATACTATGTTGAGGACCACTGCCTTTTGTGATGGACATCCAGTTTTTTGCATGAAGGGCAAGTTTTCCTCCTTGGGGCACAAGCAATTTTGCAGATCTGGGGAGTGGGTTGGAGAAGTCATTGTGAGTTTTTTCCCTAAGAATGTGGCTTACTACTCCCTGTTTGGGGTGGGGGTACTCCATTGCTTAGATCTCTGCATACCCTGAGACTGTAGTCTGGGTGGTCTGTTTCCCCTGGGTCAGGTATGAGATGGCCTGGAGAGGGCTGGAAAGGACCAGTGTTTGGAGAGGCAATGCCTACCGAATTTAGGAGGTTGCACTTGTAAGACTTCTTTAACAGTCTGCATAGACTTAGCTTTTTCTTCCATCTTTTTAAGAACCTCTTTTGCTTTGATGCCAAACAAATTGTCCTTGTTCAAAGGAGTCTAGTAACTTTGATTTGACATGGTCTGGTAAGGTCTGCTCCTTAAGTCAAGCACGTCTTCTCAGTACAGAACCAGTGACTGCTGCCCTGCAAGATGCTTCTAGGGCGCGTTAAAGCCACACTGCAAAATATGCTTGCTGACTTGGCTTGCAGAGTGCATAAGCTCCTGCAATTCTTTATTTTCTGCAGAGTCCGCAAAGGTTGCTATTGTTTTGTTTAATAAGTTCCATAATATGTTGCTGGTACTTCAGCATGTGAAACTGACAATTCAATGCCCTAATGGCAAGAGTTGCAGAGGTATATACCTTCTTACCCCATCTGTCCATAGCTCTGGAATCCCTGTCCAAAGGAGTGGGATTCCTGGCTGTAGTTGCCTGGATACCTTTAGGCACCTGGGAAATTATCTCTGGGTCAGCAGTAGGATTTTTGAAAATAAATTTGTGAGTGTCAGGTACTCTGTAGTACCTGTCTAGTTTCCTAGGGGCAGGGGGTAAAGTATCAGGAGTAAGGCTGGATTCCATAAAAACATCAATAACTTCCAGGACTGGGGGTACTGCTAAAGGCCTGTGTTGTGGCAAGTCTCTTTTTGGACTGAGGATAGTCTTGGCATTCCCTGTGGAATGCTCTCTTAAAGTATGTAAGGTTTCACCAAAAGAAAAATCCTCTGGAGGAGAGGCAGAAGGAATGGATTACTCTGCATCTGAATCCTCATAAGCAGACAAGGGCATGTCTTCATAATCAGATACCTCAGAGTCATTGGACTCCTGGACTGTTGAAGCTGCAGGGGACTTGTCTCTTTTCCTCTTAGCAGGGGAAGGCAGACTTCCCCTAAATCAAAATGATAAGGTCTTCTGCCGTTCTAAGCATTTGTCGTTGTGGCAAGGGAGTAGGTGCATGCACTTTGGTTGTCAGTTTTCTAGGTGTAGTGCATACTCTTGGCCTAAGATCCTCGGTAGTTTTAGATAAAAAGAGTAATCTGAGTCTAACATCAGTAGTGCGAAGAACTGCCTCAGAAGACTGTGCCTGCTCAGCAGGTCCGGACCCATCCAAGGTAGAGACATCCACAAGTTCCATAGTCGAAGAAGAGTCTCGCAGCATACCAGACTCCGAACGGGTCTTGGTAGAGGCCTGCAAATCCACTGAAGCGGGCATCAGGGGCTGCGAAAGCACCTCACTGAGTAATGATGAACTGGCGACTAGCTTAACGGAAGTGTCATCGACCGCTGTGGACCTGTGTGGTCTGTCTTTATCCTTATGTTTTTTTGGACTATCGGTAGTTGGATGGCTTACCAAAGCCATTTCGGAATAGCGATAATGAGAGCCTGACGACGAATGGTTTGGGCGTTGAACAAGGCGCAAAACCGACAGCGAGGTACGTCGTGGCCTGGGCCTAAACAGGTGATGCAGTAAGAATGAAAATCTCTGTGTGGTATTTGCTTTCCACAGGTAAGACAATTGTTAACTTTTTCTGACATCGGTTAGAGCAAGAAAAAAGGATCCCCAATGGGGTACTTACCTTTAGAAGACTTCAGGATTATTCAGTTCGTAAATGAAAAACAAAGGTAGCGTATGACTGGGACTTACGAACTGCTTCTGCTTCAGGCTCCTCGGCAAGAAAGACTGATGCAATGGCATCAGCTGCCTGTTTTTATGCCCCTGACGACCTGACGTCAGTCCTGGAGCAACAGCAACTGATGCAGAAATACTAAGTCTCTGGTATTCGGGCCGACTGAGGGCTACCTGCAGGCAGATAACCCAAGTATGATGACTGCAACAGTGAAACACGAACATCAAAAGCATTACCCAATATATACCCTCACTAATTAAACACTTTAATAAATTATGATAAACCAAATGGGAGATCAGCCAAATTATTGTAGACTAATGGCAATGATTGCATTCAAGGTAGCCCTAACCACAAAACTTTGTTTTAACATTGTTTTAATTTTTTTTAATATTTTAAGGCATTGCATTTAATAATTTGCTTCACATTTTTATTCATACTGATTTTAGGGTCAGTATGTCTTTTTTTGACACTAGATGGAAACACATGATAGGTTTATAGTTTACTGCCTTTCAATTTTATTTTATGTTTTGAATGTGTTCAATATAATATTTATTGTATAATACACATTTGGTTTCACATTTTTTTTTTATCAAAGCTGAATTTTATCCAAGATTTCAGTTGCTTAAAGTGGCATCAAAAGTTTTTAGAACGCAAATATGTGCATATGCATTTGGATAGTGTGTTCTCCCATTTGGTTTAATATAATTTATTAATTAGTGAGGGTATATACTGAGTAATGCTTTTGTTTCAGGTTATCTGATGAAGTCTTTAAGACTACTGATGAAAATGTACTGGTGCATGTCAGTGTTAATGTTCTGTGTATTACTGCTGGTTCTGTGATTCACATTTTAATAAACTGTGTGGTTTTGATAGAAACAGATATCAGAGTGTTCCTTTTGGATTACTAGTTGTGTTTTGGGCACTTTTCTTCCTTTTTGCTGACTTTGGGTTTTATTAAGCTCCTGAGTTTATTTCAGTGATCAGGACTATAATGTTCTGTGAATTACTCTTCTTACTTTTGGTCAAAATTATTTTCCTTTTATTATAAAGTATGTTGATCTGGTTCCACCACATGGGTTTGTTTCTGGTGTTTGCCCTGCACATACTCCTATGGGGTAAAGCTGCGTCAACGTGTCTGTTTAGTTGCTGGTATACTCTGGTGGTGTACATTACTGCATATTCAGTGGAGTTAACTGGGTTTTGTGGGGATTTGAAGCATGACAATGTATTACTTAGAACTAGGTAGTTTGTCTTAAAGAAATTTCTAAAGGGGGGATCTCTGATTTCAGTTTCATTTCAAAGGTGACTACTTTGTGGTAGGGTTGCCATCTTTCACTGTGGCCAAAACCGGACCAAAACCACACCCCTCGCACCTCCCCTAACCCCACCCACTTTCTACCCATTTTGTGATGTCACTTATATATCAGGGGAAGTGGGATGTTCCCTTTTCCTGGTTTCTGACACAATTGCATTAGTAATGGTTTTCTTAAATCAAAGCATGGTGTAATTGGAAATTTAAGAAATGCTTATAATCTGTTTGCTATTTAAAATAGAACAGAGTTTGTACACTGTTTTCCATACTACCAGACAATCAGTTTGATTTCTGGATAGCTGGCAATCCTACTTTATGGTCAGAGCTAACAAGTGATGAAGATACACAAGGGATGGTGCAAGATGCTCCCATATTAATAAGAATAAGATCCAGTGTGTTATGCCACCTACTACTGGGTATTGTAATTGTTCCAAGGCATTTGTATTGACAAAGTCTAGGAATCTCTGTGCTTATGCATTGCCGGGGATGTAGGTTTCCCAGTCTATAGCTGGATAGTTTAGATCACTTAGGAAAATGGTACTGGATTTAATGCTGAATGATTCTAGTTTTGTACATGTTGTGGTTTTCTTTTACTTTTGCCATACTGGGAGTTCTACAGCTAGCTAATACATTGCATGGGACCTTTCTGATGGTTATTTGGACATGAAGAAGCTCTAGTGCATCATGCTGCTTTACCAGCCTTGACAAGAGTCTCAGTAGACCGATAAATCTTTTCACCCCTCCTACACAGTAGCTGATCTAAACATGTGGAAGTCATTATAGCCCTGAATAGCTGAAGTGCTCTTCACAGTTTTAAAACATGTCTCAGTCAATACACAGATTTCAATGTCTTTCAGGGTGACAGCCTTGTATGATACCAAGAATAGGGACAAGGCTTTATGACAATCATTCTAGTTCTTCTGATTTAGGCCCATGATTTTCTTGGGGAGAAAACAAGGTGGTTGTTCGAGCTGTGCCAAGTGTTTGGATAGACACAAGCTAAAGGGGGGCATTACACTCCATGATCAGTTTAGCAAATTGCTGAAAACAGTGGAATGATCACACCCTTTAACTTGGATGCCACACCTTACTAAAGCTGTGCAATGAAAAAGAACGTTCTTACACTGGAGATATACCATTTCAGCTACTGTATCAAATACACAATGCACAACATTCCCAAATGAGCTGTAAATGGTAAAGGAGGTCTGTGATTCTCAAATTAGATGTTGCTGGTCCATGATATGTTTAATGCATATCATTCCCAGATGACATACTGCTGGTGCATGCCATACATATGATGCATGTGAATTCCAAAGGAGATGCATTTGGTGCATGCTACATAAGACAAATGTGATTCCCAAAGGAACTACAGCTGGTACATGCTGCACAAGAGGCATGTGATTTCAAAAGGAGATGCTACTAGTGCATGCTACAAATGATGCATATGAATTCCAGAGGAGATGCAACTGTTGCATGCAAAACATGATGCACATGATTTCCAAATGAGATGCTGTTGGGTGCATGCAAAATATAAATATTAATTCTAACGAAGTCTCAGTTGTTGCATGCTTTATATGAAGTAATCGATTCCCAAAGGAGATGTAACTGGTACATGCTACACACTGATGAGCATGATTTCCAAATGAGATGACACTGATGCATGTTACATGTGTGATTTTCAATACTAATGGCACATGTTATGCAACATGATCTGCCAGTCACTTGGATCTTGCAGACTCGTACCTCTCAACCTCTTAGAGCAAGAAATTTGGACAAAGCCTAAAATAATGGGGGGACAAAGAAAGTACAGTTTTGTACCTACCATAAATGTAGATGTCGAGGTAGGCATATGCATGCCCAGAAAATAGGGATAGATTTTAAATACTGCTCTTTCAAACTTAGAAAGTTCCTGGAATAATAGGATTTGTGTTAACATGCACTTTCTGAAAGATATGAAGTCTGAAACTCAAATGTATGCCCTTATTTAGTGACTTCAGTCCTCAGTGATTTGGCAGAAAACCATACATTTTTGAGGAACAAACCAAAAAAAAATTAGGGAAAGATCTAGACATTCTGCAAAAATCTGGACAGTTGAAAACTATGCTTGCGGAATGTAATTTTTGCATGTACACATCACCTGCTATTATTACTGTATATGGTCTTTGTCTTCAAGTTCATTGCAATACTTTCATCAGAGCTGAAGTTCTGTATCTGTTGCTTCTAAGAATCGGAGGTGGGAGTGTTTTTCACATTGAACCATGAGTTTTTTGCACTGACTTGCATCATCTGGCTGAGATGGAACTGTAACTTACACATTTGGTCATAAAGATTCCCCATTTTTATCCATCCATTCATCTTTTAAATACCCTCTTTAGCAAATTCAGGGTCACAGGAAGATTCCAGCAAACAACGGACATAAAGCAATATCCTGAAAACTGCTGCAGTGTAATATTATGGTCTTTCATATAGTTCTTTCTTTTCTACATTTTCCTTCAGATTCTGCTTTTTGAATGTTGCCTGAGCGCCACTGCAAAACAGGTTATAAAAAATGTACAGACACTAACTGTGAAATATCACTAATGGATATGAGAAAAATACTGTTACATTTTCAATCCTATCCCTGTATCTCCATAGATACCCTTTTCTTGCTGTGGGTAGCTCTGGGTTATACAGGGTTTAGCTGGAATTGCAGTCAACAAGCTGACATGTTCAAATATCCAGCAGTGATGGCCAATATTATATAACTGTTCAGAAAGAAAAGCATAAATAATTCACTTGTACCTTGCGGTCTAATTAGGGAAATAACAATACAAACAGGACTTGGTTCTTTGTAAGTAGTAACAGGTGCTCTGTCAGAATGAAATCACTATCAATCTTGTTTCGCTCTCAAGTGACCTCAACCTAAGACTGAGCAGCTTCACATGTCATGGCATGCAGCCATGTGCTAGTATAAGTGTCATGCCTTGAGCTTTTGTGAGGCACAAGGCAAATGTATGCAGTGTTGAAAGGCATGATGGTATCCTGTGATAAAGCACATATTGGATGATGTTACTACAAAGCATAGGACTGATGAGTTTAAAAAAAACCATACAAGTGTTTCATGTTCAACTCATAATATGAGGGAATATCACCACAGCTACAGAACACAACTGACAATTGTTTTTTGGTAGCCTTGTTGCCCACTGTGTATTAAAATTTTGTAACAGTGGAATATACAGTTTTCTTCCATACAGCATGTATAGACCGTGTCTGTACTACTGGGAGATGTTTATAACCCTTTCAAAGTTTAGTGCACAAGGAATTCAAAGCTACAAATGGTGCTAGATGTAAAACCACACAGATCAGACAGACTCTTGTAGACGTCTTCTGAGAGCAGATATACATATCTAAAATTCTATCATGAGGGTAGATTCCGGCTGTGGTAACCAAGAAAAATAAAGCTAGCAATATCATTTAATGTTACCATAAAAAAATATCCGAAAACCTGGTTGCAAGACATAAATATGTAACAATGGACACTACTGGTTAAATGAACAGAATACAAGGATTATTGTAAAGCACTAAAATTAATTATACATACTAACCATGCTTCATTAGAATTTTCATTTGCCAAGAAGAGTAATGCTGCAGAAACCATCATTTTATATTCTGAGTTCCTTAATCCTTCTGCATGTGCTTAGCTCCTGCTACCATGCTGTCTGCATTCTGCAGCTTGGTGCCAACCTATTGGCAATCTCTTACACCGTTTTCACTTCCAGGGTAACTAAATGGAAAATACACCTTGGGCTTTGAGGTAGTAAGCAGATTTTTTTTCTGATGCCTTGACTGCTCTGCTACTGACTCGCAAAGCAACACTGTATGTGTGTTCTGTGATTTAATTAAACACAGATTAAGCAGACTGTCTAAAATAAATCAGACTTCTTTGCACACCAGACAAGATTACAGATAAATATCTAGACATATGTACCTCTCTCTCTCTATATATATATATCTATGTATACACACACACACACACACACACACACACACACACACACACACACACACACACACACACACACACACACACACAGTATTTTCAAAATATCACCTAACTTGTGTATAATATGCCAACATTATAAAAGACCTTTAGCTGGGTGTTTAATATCTGGCACATACATAACAGGGTACTTAACTGGCATGTATAACAGTTTTTTTATTTACTCCTTGGCAGGTAGGTATTGTCACACATGCACACAGGCAGTGTTGCGAGGAAAACAAATGATAAAGTATAATTGACTGACACAGGTTACTCAGAAAACGTTTTGTTATTGGCTTCCTCCCCTTTCAGAGTTCACTTCATTTATAAGTACTTTCGATTATCTACATGGCGATATTTCATAATCAAACTTTACATTTAAACATTCTAAAATATATTGACAACAACTCTTACTGCTGATGTCTACATTCATAAAGATAATGCAACCTCAGGAGATGGTCGCAGTTTACTGCAAAGAACCACCACATTGTATGTACACGAATGTGCACGCAAGAAAATCAAACAAGTATGCAGAAGTATAGCTACAGCAGGGAGAAGGTGGGAGAGCAGCTGCCCCAGGTACAAGATGTCAGGGGGTTTACTATCATTTGTGCAAATGACATTCTGTTGGCAGTTATGCTGCCGAAAATCAGAATGTCGTGCACAAAATGAAAAGTGTATTGCATAGTCGAACACACTTGTGCAAATGCACTACTGCATTCGCATATGTGTATTTGACTATATGTATGGAGATCACGGTACAGTGGGGATTGGAAATTCATCCATATCCCCACTGTAGTGCGATCTCGAAGTTGGAATATATTAGTAGCACGGGGTGTGGGGGGCGCATAGGAGTTTGATTTACATCAGCTCCTATACAGCTATCACGTGACATTTTCGGCGACAATGTCGACTCAAATGTGTCCATTTGGGGTGACATTGTGCATGTTCAAAATGTCTGGTTTCAGTTTAACTTTTCATTATTTTAAATGGCAAATGTTTTGCCTTTCGAAATAACAATAGCAAACCGATGTCAGTTGACACGACTGATGCTGATCAGGTAGTAGTTCACCAAATGCCAGTACTGCATTTGCAGTTACAGCAGAAACGTTTCAGCTCTCAAGGTGTGCTAGAGTGCAGTACTGGCATTCAGAATGAATCATGATACTGCTTTGCAGTCAGAGATTAAGTGCTTCCATGCTCCATGTGTGGTATTTAGAATGCAGCAAGCTGCTTGTTACATGAGTACTGACGTGGCCACTACTATTTAGAATTTATTTATTTATTTATTTATTTTTTTTACAATTTAGAAGTCTTTTTTTTTTTTTAGCTCCAAGTTGATGAGTCCTCAAGTTAGAAATGAGGCAGCCACCAAAACTGAGGAGTGGACAAAGCACCCAAGTACAGCTCTGGGATGTGCAAAATATGTTCAAAGCATATCTAGAAAATGACATGCCAACAATGAAGGATATTCAAAAACAAACTCTGCATAAATATAGCATTCAGTCTGGTGATGAGATGAATGCATTATGTAAACACTGTAAAACAAACAAATGTAAGGTAGTCTTTAAATTTATAGTACTTGATACGGTATCCATTGAAGCAAATATTACTACTGAAGAACTAGGGTGGTTAGAATACTGCTGGCAAGTAAGGCCAAACGCCTGCTTTCCACCTGGACTAAACAATAGAGAAGAATTTGTCAGCTATCTGAAAAGGAAAGGGTTAAAGCACTAGGAACATGTGCTTTTAGTAAGGTCATGTGATGTCAGGTGATGGTTTTTAAGATATTTAAACATGAATTTTGCTGTTTACTTCAGTCTGAAGAAGTCTTTGTAAAGGAGTTAGAAGACGAAAGCGCTTACTAAAGCTTTTATTTTGTTCTTGTTGCATTAAATAATTTGTTTATTCATCTGGGAGCCTATGGATATATTTTTGCTGATTTTGACTGTTTGTGCTACTTGGCTGCTGTTTGTGAAGCTTCAATGAAACAATAAAAATATAACTGGAATGTACGTAGAACAACGCTGCTAGATACTTGCTACAGAGCACTTTAATAATGTAGTCTTGCAGATCTTAAATCTAGTACCAGTACGTAATAAGACAGTAAGGTCCAACCCCACACCATGGCTGACAAAAGAAACAAAATAAATCATGATAAAAAGGGATAAAGCCTGGAAAACTGGTACAAAAATAGAACTCAAAATGCCCTCCAGCAATTTAGACATCTTCAAACCCTTGCAAAACTTGAAGTCAAACAAGATAAGCAAACATACTATACAAACCTACAAAAGCAAACATATAAACAACCCAAAACATTTTTGCTCATCACTAAATAAACTAGTCCACCCTGGCAAGACCACTAGTCCCGCTCCAAAAACAGACCATACTACAGACTATCCCCATACAGTTTAATTCCTACTTTATACAATCAATATTATCTCTCTTAGACTAACATCTGCCCCCCCTCGCTCTACTTCTGTCTAATCAAAACCACCCACAGCTCTTCAGTTTTAGTCCAGTACCTACCTCAGTCATAAGAAAGTTGCTCTTAAACTAAAAACTACTTCTGTAACTATAGACCAACTACCATCACACTACCTACAAATGTCTGCAGAAGTCATAGCCTTCCCTATGTCAATACTAATTAATAGGTCCACAGCAGAAAGACACATCCCGTCACTGTGGAAAAAAAATCCTACATCATACTACTGCCCAAAGGTGGCACATCTACAGAGTTTAATAACTACAGACCAATAGCGATTTTCTTCCCACTCCAAAATATTGGAGAACTGCATCAATATGCAGCTGATGCAATACCTAACCTCAAATAACTTGCTCTCAGAAACACAACATGGCTTTAGGGCCCAGCATAGCACCACTACTGCTTTACTATATACAAATGGTAGCTGGCTTGTGTCCACTATGGTTCTTAGACTTGTCAAAGACATTTGACACTGTGACTGTTCTCAATAGGACTTTCACGATACTCCTTTACTGTGGTTCCTTAAGTTAGCTATCTGGAAGGCAACATGCTGTTAAATTGCAACAAACCTGCTCAACCTT
The DNA here is from genome assembly GCF_019279795.1 of Protopterus annectens. Lineage (NCBI taxonomy): Eukaryota > Metazoa > Chordata > Ceratodontiformes > Protopteridae > Protopterus > Protopterus annectens. The sequence continues at coordinate 1,401,010,813 of NC_056745.1, forward strand.
TTAACCAGTTACTACAGGTGCCCCTCAGGGCTCTATCCTGGGTCCTCTACTATTTAATATATTTATTAATGACCTTCACAGCTCCACTAACGTTGCTAGTTTACTTCAGTATGCAGATGGCTCAACATTAATATGTGCAGCTTCAACAATAAATTAGCTCCAAGACATTACCCAAAAATCCTTCTATGTAGAAACCTGTCTCAAACAACCAAACCTCCTACTAAACTCCCAAGTTAATGTTTTTCACCACAAAAAATTGCCAACATCAAAAGCCATATTTTATCATAAAGTCAGCAAATACTGTTATTGAACCTGTAACTCACAGAAAACGTCTATGTGTTATAATAGATGACAATCTCAAATATGACAATCACATAATGCACACCATTAAATTTGCAGACAAGAAACTAGGCTTAGGATCAATGGATTCCTTACAGATACTGCAAGGAATACTCTAGCCATCACCTTCATACTACCAACTCTTTTATATGCCTCTCCTATCCAAACAAACAATACTTAAAGAAACTTGCCTTCTGCTACAATACAATAGCCAAATTTAGCACCAGTATCCCTCATAGGATCCACCATTGTCTTGGCTTAAAACAATTAAACTGGCTTGAACTACACAACTGTCTAACATATTCACAACTGATTATAGCACACAAACTCATTCATTATGCAGAAAAAAAATGCCCTGTACTACAGAACTTATTACTACTTTACTGTCCAGCAAGGGACCTCCGTTCCAGTAAAAAATTCTTATTGCTTACAAATAAGTCAAATAATGTTGCAGGAGACTCGCTCTACTCCCAATGCATTGCTAAACTTTGGAATAGTATCCCCATACAAAAAAAAAACTAACAAACTCAGTAGTTTTAAACCACTGCTTAACAACATCTTAACCACTCCCTGTCCTGTACATGCACATCACAGGGTTGAAACTTTATTTGGATAGTACTGCACAGCGAAACTCTTCTTACCATGATAGGGATGCCCGGGTGCTATTTGCAGTACAAGGCAGGAGTCATCTGAGGGGGATCTATGGCTACAGGGAGCCAGCCAGCCAAATCCCAAATTACTATGGTGAAGCCTAGGGTTGCAGGCATATGACAGGACAGTGCAGCACTGTACTGGGGTCAGCATTACCAAGGCAGCTGGAATTTCAAGACAGGGAATGGGGTAAGGTACTCCCAGATAAGCAACGTTTCTCAAGTGTCACTTGGAAAACTAGCTTGAGTTTTTTTTTTTTTGGGGGTGATGTAACAAAAGGAGATACTGCCAGCCCAGCTCACTGGAATTTTATAAATAATTATGTCAATTGTGAATATCAATATGAATTATACAGAAATGCAACAATAGGAGATACTGCCAGCCACGCTATCTGGAATTCTGTAAGTGGTTGTGTGTCATTTGTGAATATCAATATGTGAATATCAATATAATGCATATGCATGTGTTACAAATGTATTAGAACTGTATGTCATATTGTATACACGTGCTGAAAATATATTTTTATACACTACTGTAACTGTTTAATAGGGAAGACTAAAAGACAGGAGATTAAATTGCAAAACTTCAGAAGAATGGTTGAGGTTAAGCTGCTTTATAGCTGGGCCATAAACAAAAGATGTTATCTCTCAGTTTCAGTGCAGTAACAGACAATGTCTAGAACTAGAATTTTTTTGCATCGTCTTTACATGTGGAGGAATGTAAATTATTTACGACTTCCACCATTTGCCAAAAGATCTAAAAAGGATCCCCGTTTGTTTTCACAGGGAGATGCTAAATGCTGGAAGTTTGCAGCAATGGAGGTTTTCACCTGGGACAGTCAGATGACAAGAAGTGATGTCAATATTTGATATATTAACTTAAGAACTCTGAGAGACTGTGCATTTTGTCTTTGACCTGACATCAACTGGAAAACCCACTCACCACATCTGTCTTGCCTTGCTAGGAGTAAGTCAGTCTAGGGTACAGTAATTTTTTTCAGAAAAAGTCAGGAATAGAGCAGAGCTTAATTTAGATGTTTTTCTTTATTTGTTTGAGACTGTCCTGCAATGCTGTTTTTAAATATTTCCTGTGACTTTGAACTCTGAAGTAACTGTGATTGTTTACTGAATATTTTCTTGTTCTTTTATTATTTATTATTAAATATATGTAAACCTTTTAATTGTGGCTGGTCTGGCTAGTGATATTTAAGCTCTTACAGTACTTGCATATCTATTTGGTAACACTGTGCAGGCCACTAATAGCCTTGCTCTTGGTCAGACTACCATTTGGATTAATAGTAACATTACACAGTAAGTTTGGACCCCCTTTGCTAAAGGCCTTAAAGTAGCTGATAAGTAGGGCTGGTGGCAGTGAAAACTACCTTACAGTCTGGCGTCATACCTCTCAACCTCTAAGACCAAGAAATATGGACAAAGCCATATATAATGGGGAGGGGAACAAAGGCCCAAAAATAGGGACACTTTTTAAATATTGCTCTTACAAACTTTGAAAGTTGATAGAATAACAGATTATGAATTAGCATGAATTTTCTGAAGAGCATGAAATCTTATGAATTAGCATGAATTTTCTGAAGAGCATGAAGTCTAACTCAAATGCCTGTCATTATTTTTTTACTTTAATCCTCAGTGATATGCCAGAAAACCAAAATTTTATGAGGAAAAGACAAAATATGAAGCAAAAATATGGACATTCTGTGAAAATCTGTACAGTTGAAAAGTATGTAATTCTGGGCAGAAGCGGGCATAGCTAGTAAACCTGTGCCAGCCTTTCTCAGCTGTGTGTGTGTGTGTGTGTGTGTGTGTGTGTGTGTGTGTGTGTAAATCGAACCTAAAAGTGTGGGTGTACCAGCTACATGGTTAGGGACAAGAAGCACTGGTTGGACAGATGGGGTGCTGTAGGTCTTGGCTTGGCCACTCAGCTGAGATCTTAACTCTATAGCTTTGCCAGTGGAGAGTCTTATTGGGGATCTGGAGAAATAGGGAGAAACCAGCCCCAGACTGGCTGTGGTCTGTGTGTGCTCTTGAGGGAAATTGCACTTTACTGTGTGTGTACGTCCCCCACCGTTGCCAGTGGTGAGGATGGAGACTCCTTGAGTACTGGGCCACTGGTGGGGCTTCACACGCTATGTCATGGTGAGCCTCCTCCAGCTGACATTAACCTATAACGCCCTTATCCTATGCTACCTCACTCAACCTACGTGTTCCTATATGTTGCTGCTGGTTTCAGGCACTATGGTTCCTCAGTGTAGTGCAGCAATACATTGCCGGTTATCTTACCTTTTTTCACTATAGTTATGTCACAGTACAAAATTTTCTCCACAAAATTCCTGTTCCTGATTTGCATATCTTAATGTGATTTCTTGCAATATGACACCCAAGCTTTTTATTGTGCTAAAATTGGCTGTGTAGTGTAGTGATGACTATGAGAAACAGTGTGAACCTTTGAATACCCTAACATATTGTGCTACTATACCCAAGCATGCCCATACTATATATATATATATATATATATATATATATATATATATATACATACACACATATATATATATATATATATATATATATATATATACATCTATACACACACACACACACACATATATATATATATATATATATATATATATATATTATATATATATATATAAAACATATATACACACACACACACACACACACACACACACACACACACACACATTGTAATCATGCATCAATACTGTGAAACCTACAGTTGAGATGCTCACTAGTGCAGAGCTGCTGCAGGGGTGATGCATATCATGTGATGTTTATAACATGTGGATATTCATACAGGGCTACCAGTTTGCTCTTCATGAGAACCGATTGAGTGGTCATGACTTCTTAAAGGTGCTGGGTTCAGCAGGGCTCTTGCCTGGAGTAACAAAGGATTCAAGATATTTTTGTATCTGCTGCACAGTGACCATCAGAAATACCTGCTGGGCCATTGTGATGGCCAGTTACATAAGGTTGCTGCCTGGTACCAGTTTTCCAGGGCAGTAAGTGATGCTGGTAACATCATTTGCTCTGAAAAGCAGCGCAGGCATCACTACAGTGACATGCAGAAGCAGCAAAATGACCTGCACTGCTGTGGGAGTCAGAGGCTAAGAACAGGTTTTTGTCATTTGTATTACTTCTGCCTATTGCCCATCAGATTTATTGCCTTTGTCTCACAGAGCTACACTACGCAGAATAATTTCTATTTTCATTTACATTGGTTGTGGAAATGGCCATCAACACAGAGACCGGTCGAAGGCAACAAAATAAATGCCATCTTCCCTGCTCAATTTCTTTAGTGGTGGGCTGTAGGAGTTGGCAATTACTATAGCTATTGAATTAGTTTGTTATGGAATTCTTGTGCTTAACAGAAGATTCACTCTTAGTGGAGAGAGACACCATTCTCCTGAAGAGCCATGAGACACTGCTTCATGATTGTGCTGGTTTGCATCAATGTCACTACAAACTTCTCCATTTTGCAAAGTTTAACAGTTGAACTGCAAAACAGTCTCGCTTGCTCTCTCTTTTTGTGTGGGATAAATACCAAATATCTCTCCCTCATTACAAGTTAGTTAATTAAATTAAGAATATTTTGCATTTGCAGGCTGCAATGCAGGAATGAAAAAATGCAGATTGGTACAGTGAGTAAACCTACGCTGCCAAGATCAGTGTATACAAAATGTACAGTTGTGTAAAATCTTACCATAAAGGTAGATGTCCTTCTCTTTACTGTTGCAGTATTCCTTACAATAGGGATCCCCTTCCAAGGGCAGCCTGACATCTGGCCAGTATTCCAAAGCCTTTAGGTTGCTTTAAGGTGCGCCATATGCCACACATATACTCCCCACATATAGCGTAGGGCATAGAGGTGATATTCAGATGTACCATCCTCAGAACTGAGAGCCTCAGTAGGAATTTCAGTCCAAGGAGCAGAGAGGTAACAAGTACATCCAGAAGAGAAAAGGACCAGGGGGAATAGGGAGGGCATGAATACTGCAACAGTGAAGAGGAGATCTTCTAATATGGTAACATCTTACACAGCTGCACTATGTCCTTCCATTTCACTGCTGTGGTATTCCTTCCAACAGGGACAGTGCAAAAGCTCAGGAAGAAGAGAGGGCGGAGGAAGGGCCAGTAGAGATTTCTAGGAACCCATGAAGAATGGTCCTAGAAAAGTCAGCTCTAGTTCTGGATATTCCATCCAACTTGTAGGTCTTGGTAAATGTATGCACAGAAGTAGCTGCCTCAAGAATAGAGTTATTATCCAAACCCTTGGGGGGGGGGGTGTAACAGAAGAAACCCATGAAAGCAATAACAAAAAAAGAAATGGCTGTAGAAATCCAAGAAGAAATAGTTTGCTTTGACACACAACAATCTTAAGTATCTAGGATGAAACAAAACAGATTATCAGAGTTATGAAAAGTCTTAGTCTTATCCAAATAAAATCAGAGTTGTTTAGGCACATCCAACATGTGCAGCAGGTTCTCATAAACTGATTGCAGAGAAGGGAAAAAAAATGGGTAAATGAACAGACTAATTAATAGACAATTCATTTACCACTTTTGGGAATAAAAGATGGATTAGTAAAGAAGGGGCACTCTGTCCTTATGGAACACTAAAAAAGGAGGAAAAGCCATATGGGCTTGAAGTTTAATTATTGATCTTATTTTTATTTATTGCATTTGTTAACTGGGAAAGTCCAGCTGGGCTAGGAGCCAGTTTTCAGCAGAGGCCTGGGGAGAAAAACTCTGAAATATAGTACAATGTATTCTATGAGGAAACAGAAGTAATTACAGTTAACAGAATAATAAGAAATTAAATAGCCTGTAGTTATTTGTTGTAACAAAACAAGGGTAAGTGAAAAACTGGTATATACAAATAGCATGTTACCAGCAATAGTACTGTTGGACCAAAATTTGAGTTTAAAACAAAGTTACTATTTTTCAACAGTGATTTAACAGTGGTACCAAATACTGTAAGAAAGGAGGGTTAAAGAAGGGAAAAGTAGACAGTAGGAGATCAGGGAGAAAGAGGTAGTAGTAGGATGCAATACTTTTATGGTGTAGGAAAAGGTGGGATGAGGAAATAGGAGGATTTAGCCTGGGGGGTAAGACAAGAGCAGCGCCGATTGTTAGATAGGTAGTTTAGCAGTAGTAGTTTGAATTTGTGATGGTGTGGATTTTTTGTAATTGCAGGAGGGTGAGTATTCCAAAGTTTGGTAACTTTATTGGAATAAAGACAGTCCCTGTGATAGTTGCAGGAAAGGGTGACCTTTAATGTAAGTTTGTTGGAGGATCTGAGGGTTCTGGGGTTGAGACTGGGTTGGGCAAGATTGGAGAGGGACGGACAGTTTGTAGGTTGAATTCACTTGTGGACCTTCGAAAGTTGGTTGAGAGCTAGAAGGTTGGGGAGTTCTAGCCATTTTAGTTGAGAGAGTACAGTACAATGATGAGTCCTGTGAGGCGTCTTCAAGGCAAACTTGGCAATTTTGTGATAGCAAGATTCTAGCCTATTTAGGTCAGATTTGCAAAGCTTGGTGAGAATGCGAGAGCCAAAGAGGAGGGAGGAAAGCAGGTGTGAATGGGCAGTGGTAAGCCTGGCATTGTGGGTAAGAAATAGAATGGGCCTATATAAGGTGCCAAGCTTGATGTGCAGTTTTCTGATTGACAGAGAGACATGTTTATCAAAAGTTAGATTCTCGTCAATAGTGACCCCTAGGAATTTAGTGTGAGTTCTGGGTTTTATACTTGTTCCGTTTGAGGAATGTATTGACAGAAGGGGCATAACAAGGTTTAGATTTTTTGTTTTTAAAGATTATTAATTTGGTTTTGTTAGGACTGAGAATTAGTTGATGTTCTGATAGGTATTTTTCTATGCTTTGGAAGGATGATTGCATTTTTAATTGAAGTTCATGGGGTGAGGGGGCAAAGCATACAAGGGTAGCACCATCAGTGTATTAGACAATTGTGGCTTGGTTGGTTGCTGAGATGAGGTCATTATTGATGAAGAGTAGGGGGGGCCAATAATAGAACTTGGGGGCACCAACAGAGATGGGGAGTAGAGGAGAGAGAGTGTTTTGCCATTTAGTGAGCTGCTGCCAGTTGGAAAGATAACCAAGGAACCAAGACAAAGAGGGGGAGTTGATGACATAGGTAGAGAGTTTAATGAGTAGAAGTTGATGGGAAACAGTGTCAAAAGCTTTTGACATGTCCAGAAAGATGGAGGAGACTGCCTGACCTTCATTTAGGAGCTGATGAATTGTGTTAGTAAAAGAGATTAGAGCAGTGGAAGTGATGTGTTTGGGTCTGAAACCATGTTGTGAATTGGATAAGAGATTGTTTGAGAGTAGATAGTTAAGGAGCTGTTTGTGGATGCATTTCTCTAAGATTTTTGCTAGGGGGGAAAGAATGGCAATGGGGCAGAAGTTGGTTAGCTCTTTGGAGGAACCACGTTTGTGGAGTGGAATGATGTGGGATATTTTCCAGAGTGTTGACACACAATGTTCAGTAATTGAGCGATTGACCAAAACAGATACAGGGTAGGCATTAGATGGGGCTGCTACTTTCAAAAATTCATTAGGGGAGCTGGTCAGCAGCCAGACAGCAGGGTTTAAGTTTAGCTAGGAAAGATCTTATATAGCTTGTTTGAATGGAAGCAAAGCAGAAGGAGTTAGGATTATCTGAAGTAGAGGTAGGGAGAGTAAGAGGAGTATTAATATTATTAATATACTAGAACTTCCTGAATAGTTCCAAGAGTGGAAAGAAATCCAACTATCCATGAGGAGGCTGAGGAATGTCTATGAAAGGGGAAGACAGATATCCAGACCATGAAATACCCTAGGCAGATAATGGACAGAACCCAAGAACCCGGAGTAATTTTTAATCAAACTAGAAGGGAAAGGGAAAGATGAAGAGAGAGGAATGTGGTTGAGAACAACAGGATAGTCAAACAGCACCTGCTTTGTCAGGAAAAAGGAGATTTCTGTGTCACAGTAGTCTGGGTAGCGTTAATAGGAGGAGCCCATTTTCAACCCTTTCTACCCATGGGAGGAGGTGAGACTGCCCATCAACAAATGCTGCCTTATTAGGGTAATTACTTTGAAATTTCGGCACAGGAGAAAGCAAAACATGTTTAAGTTCCTGTAAGGCCTTGCCCTTATCCTGAAGAGACTTGAACAAATTAGAAGCAGCTGCATCAAATAAGTTTGTTTTCTAGAGAAGCAGCCATCAACTTGGCCTTAATATCATCAGGCAAGGTTCAAGATTAAGCCAGGAATCTCTCCCCATCACAGAACTAAAAGCAGCAGCTCTAGAAGAAGCATCTACTGCATCATAACAGTACTTAATAGAATGGCGAACCACTTGAGATGATGTCCCAACAAAGAAAGAGCAGAAGTCTTCCCTTCAGAATCATAACTGTCAGAAATAACCTGACAGGCCCGAGAAAGAAGAGCCAAAATATATCTAGACATATGGGTCTGATAACTGAGAGCCCTAAAAGCCAAGGTAGCAGAGGTATAAACCTTCTTACCTTACCTTTCCATAGTTCTGCTGTCATTGTCAGAAGGAAGTAACTTCAGAGAAGACAGCAAGTGAGATGGCTTGTCAGATGTCACAGACACCACAGAGGGGTCAGCAGAAGGTCATTTCTAGAGAAATTTGTAATCCTCAGGTACCCTATAAAACCTATCAGGTTTTTGGGGGCAGAGGGCTGGGAATCTGGGGCCTGAGATACAGTAGAAAAGGCATCCACATAAGGCAGCCAAAACAGGAGGAACAACAAAAATGCTAGAACAGTATTTGTAAAAGTTCATAATACCTCTTCTGAACTTCAGAAACCTGGGTACAATTCCATTTAAAGAATTCCATCATTCTGGAAAGTGTGTCCCCAAAAGAAATCTCCTCAAAGGGGGTGTCAAGAATAGTGGACTCCTCTTCCTCAGAACCATGGTCTAAAGGAAAAGGAATCTGGGATGTAAAAGCAAGGGATTCCTCAGAGTCCACCTCCTCCTCAGAGGACTCCTGTTCCCTGGGCCATTTAAAGAGAGTAGAAGTCCAAGGGGGAGCAGGAACAAAAACTCCTTGAAGAGGTTTCAAAGCCATAAGGGCAGTAAACAACCCTTGAAATACTACCATTCACCCTAAGGTTCCTTAGGAGCCGGAGAAACATGCTTTTCTTTTTGTTTTTTTTCTTCAAAGGGATGACCATCTTGCAAAATATAGAAGGCTCAGACCCCAGATGACATTCAGTAATTATAGTCAGAACTTCCTCTCTAACCAAAATCTGAGGAACACCCCCTAGACCTTTCAATAATTATCAGCAGCAGTTTCCCCTGAACATCCAAAGTAGATGTCTGCAAGGCATCCAGGGATGTGTGTGAGGTTGAACCCATGCCCGCTTGTGGCAAAGGAATCCAATGGAGGAAACAGGTGATGCTCCTGGCTTTCACTAGCTTCAGGATACACATTCAGTGGAAATAGTACAGTGAAAGAATCGGACCCAAGACTTCTTGGCCACCTTCTTCATGGACGACTAATCGTTGTTGTGGGGAGTTCCTTCCACAGTGTCTTTCGCTAAAAGCTTGAGGCATTGGTTCCCCAAGTATAAGGCCAAAGAGGAAAGCCAACTATGGAGTGTGTGAGGGATTAAAACCTGACAAACATAACAAGATGTATGGTCGTGGGAAGCACCAAGACAAAATAAGCACTGCTCGTGATGGTGTTTATGAGGAATCTGTCTCCCTCACTGCCATTTACCCTTTCTGGATGACATGAACCCCACAAGCAACAAACGAAAGAAAAAAAAAGAGCAAAACCCCCAATGGGGCACTTAGCTGAACCTGCTTGGTGAACCAGCAAACAAAGCAGGCATTCAGACCGATAATCAAAAGATGGCATTCAGACTAACAGCAAAGAAGTTCTAAGGATGGTATGTCCGGATGTCACCTTTATGCCCTATGCTACACACGAGGAGCATACGTGTGACATACAGCATACCTTAAAACAACCTAAAGGCATTGGTACACTGGCTGGACACTGGGCCACCCTTGGCAGGGGATCCCTATTGTAAAGAATACTGTAATAGTGAAATGAAAGGATATCACTGGGATAGTCACTTTGGTAAAAGTGCACTTTATTTCAGGGAAGAAAACAAAACTTGGGTATTGATTTAAAAAAAAAAAAAAAAAAAAAAACAAATCAGTGTATTCTTGCTCAGTGTACTTAAAGCATTTGAAGCAAACATCAGTTTCTGACCGTCCTCAACCTTTGTGCTCCACTTAAGGTCAGACTGTCTTGTCTTAGTGCACCAAGGTTACAAGGTGTACTGTGTTAAGACCCAAAGATCATACCAAAACACTTCAACAAAGTCGGATGCTGTCTTGAAGGACTCCCCTATTTGTTAAGTGATTTTCCCTTAGACTTGCATTAGTATGGAAAAGGTCTACAGTCAATAATATTCTTAGTTCTTCATCAAAGTTATGTGCTCCAAACATAAAATTTACCTCTCAGAAGTCAATAACTAAGGAGCATAATCCTAAGTATTGCAATCTTTGTTGCATTTCATATTATGGCACTAAACAATTCACCTAGTGAAGGTTATTTCAACACACTACAAAACCCACTAAGTCACCCTTGAAAAAACTATAAAATTATATGTTACAGTAGGTCTACATTAGTGGCATACAGTCTTTTAAAGACAGTGCTCAACTTAAATGTAATATTCCCCTGTATCAGACCAGTAATCTTTGATACCTTACAGATAATACTAAATTTAGTGGGAAAAAAAGTCTTATTACTGTTTACATACACTCCTAGATTCTTGAAATTATCTAGTCTCCTTAGAGAATGGTTTCCTAATATGAGGTCATTACAGAACCTTACTTTACCAAAAACAGTATTACATATTTGTTATAGTTATATTTATTTTATTTATTTATTATTATTTATTTATTTATATTTGTTGAACGTGAGTGTCCGACTGGATGTAGGTCCATTTTCAGTGGAGGCCCGGGGAGAAAAGCTCCACAGTTAAAATAAACAGACAGTAGTTACATTGGATTACATAGCAATTAACAATTTACATAGCAATTACTTACAACATATTTACAGATGAAGAACATAGTACATCAGTAAACAACTAGAATCTTTATCTGTGAAGTGCATAACAAACATTAACAAATGTTACAAGAAGAAGACATTCCTGCTGTATAATAAGTACTGGTTTATGCGCATCTGAGCTTGCTATAATCAAGGTAGTTAGTGGAGTGGAAATAAAGGTAGTGGTTGGATGGGGTGGGTGATATTAGACTGGGAGTTGCAAGGGCATAGCCAACATGTTTTTAGATGCGCTTTTAGTAAAGTTTTGAAGTGGGGTGCATGATAGTATGGAGGTAATTGTGGGTGGAAGGGAGTTCCATAATTTGGCTATGGTGCAAGAGAATAGTGCTTCACCAGCAGAGTTATTGGCTTTAGTGATCTGCAAGTGTTTTTTGTTGCTAGATCTTAGTGGTCTGGTGGTGCAATAGGGTTGGAGTAGATTCTGGAGGGATGGGACATTTAGTGGATGGTTTACTAGTTTGTGGGCGAGTGAGAGTGGATACCACTGAAGGAGGTGAGGGAGTTCAAGCCAGCCCAGTTCAGCAAGTGAGAGAGAGGGCTGACTACGGTAGGATGCCTCTGTGGCGAATTTGGCGATTTTGTTGTAGCAGGTCTCTAGCTTGTTTAGATCGCATTGCCTTACGTTGGTATATATTGGAGAGGCATAAAGTAGGGTGGAGATAATGTAGGAATTTGCTATTGAAGTCTTTGCTGCTTTGGTGAGAAGTTGCTTATTTCTGTATAGCGCTCCTAGTTTTTTGTGGAATTTTTTTATGGTCATGGATATGTGAATAGTTTATTGTCCATTTCCACTACTAGCAATTTGGTGTGCTCAGTTGGGTATATAGTGGTGTTGTCTTTTGCTGTGATGTTTAAGTGAGAGTTGTTTTGAGTATGTTCGATGGGTTGGAAGTTGAGTAGTTGTAGTTTTGTTTGGGTTGAGTATTAATTGGGCATCGGATAACAAAGTTTCAACAAAGGAAAAGGCTTCCTGTGTGACTTTTTGCAGTTTGGGTAGGGACTGGGCTGAGCAGATGATGGTTGAGTCATCTGCGTATTGTATGAGTGTGCCAGGTTTGGTGGCAGAGGCTAGATTATTGGTGAAAACAGAGAAGAGTAGCGGTCCAAGGATGTCAATTATTGGCAAATTATGAGTTAATAGCTGTCAAATACCCGATAAACATAATATTTTCAGATGTTACAATATTTTTAGATGTTACAAAAGCACCACCTTTAATGTCATCAGCCAATTTGGAAAACTAGTATTTTGAATTTGTTGGAAGGGTGACAAAAACTTGAATAGCTAGTCCAATAGTGCTCTTTGGAGGATACCTGATTCAACAGGGGCCAGTTAAAAAAAATGTTCTTGTACCCTGAAACATTGATCTTTCCATTAACCAATTCTTGACCCACTCCGTTATACAGACATTTACATGTAACTTGATTATACTGTATTACATAATGTGAAATACTATTAAATGCTTTAACCAAGTAACTAGAACCAACATACACTCCAGTTGTCTCAGCAAGTGTCTTTCATACAAGTTCACAAAAATTCATCAAAATTGGAAGAGATTTGATCGACCTTTTGTAAATCCATGTCAATTGATATTTGTACAATTTCCCAGTTTGCCATCTATGCTCAGCATTGCAATTAGATCTCTTTCAAAAAATGTAAACAAGTGTCAATGTTATACTTATGTGTAAGTAGTTACTATAATCACAACTTCTACCTTTATATGTTGGAACAACATGAGTCAACTTCCAGGTATGAGGTATTAAATATTACCACTAAAAGGTGCCAGGACATACATAAAACGTTTAATAAAATTACCAAATACATCATCAGGACTAGTACTGCTGCCTTCCTTTATTTTTTAATGTTGTTGCAATCATGTCTGAAGACATAGTTGGGAAAAGACAGTTATTTTTATCAGAAGGTGCAATACCAATATTTGTCCCAGATGTCACCACTGAAACACTGCTTACTAAGACTAAAGCCGTTAGCAATTTCCTTACTGTCACCAATAAGGTTACTCAAATAAGGGGCAGACCTACACTGTCTTGTACTTTGCTCATATAATTGTAGAACGTCTTGCTCTTGAAATCAGAAGCTAATTTCCTTTTAGCTTTAGTTATTTCCAACTGCTTTTTGACAATCTATGGACATGTATCCAGTCGGACTATCCTGGTAAACAATTGTAAAATAAAATAAATAAATAAATACATATTTGATTTTGTTCTAGTCAACCTTCCTTTTCTCTATAGCTGTTTTGTTAGGGTTTTACTGTAAAAGATAAAATTGATTCTATTTCTTTATTAGAATTCTTACAAGTTTTAACTACTGTAACATACTCTACACATAACAGCACAACGTTGTTTCAAATGCAGCAGCCATTTCATAAATGAAATAGCCACTAATATACACACATCTGTTTAGTCAACACAATACGGTCGACAAGCATGCCAGATAGACAATCCCTGGATAGCGGAATATACACTTTTCCCTAGGGATTGTGCAAACTCAGGAGTTATAATACATAATTAGCAGGGTGTGTGTGGGGCATAGCCAGAGGGGGTGTGCAGGGGTGCTTGGCCCCAGGCAAAAAAACTGTGCTTTCTTTACTACACAGCAGGTTGAGAAATTTCATCCAAAGATACCCTGCCGAAAAGGCTGATTAAGTAAAAACTACACTGGTTGAATGTGCCTTTGACTTAGTGGGTAACTGTTTATTTTGAGAGTAAATACACATAATGCAATCTGACAGACATCTAGATAGAGAAGCTTTGTATACCTTTCTACCCATTTTGTTATACATGGAGAGAAATAGCTGTTCATCCTTACTAATAGAAGCAGTAGTGTGTATGTAAACAAACTGAAGCTGTTTGCACATGTCCAAGGTAAGTAGAATATATTCTTTATTTTTGTTGTTTGGAAAAAAGTTTCAGAAGCCACCTTAGGCAGAAATGAAGGGTTAGTTTGAAGAGTAACCTCTATCCTTATGAAAAATAATGTACAGTAAAAACAGAGGATAATGAATGGAGCTCAGAAATCATCCTGGCTAATGTGACACCCACCAACAAGATTGCTTTAAAAGACAAATATTTAAGTTCTGTAGAAGTAGCAGGTTCAAATGTGAGTTTGGCCAAAGCTTTCAACATAAAGTTGATATCTCACGAAGGGGCCAGGCTTTTATTGGGAGGTCTTAACTCATTAACTCTGAGTACCATCTCACAGCGCCTCTCTGCTTACATCAGAGCGCGCTGTGAGACTATAGGAAATGCAAGCTGCTACCCCTGAGTACCTTCCACAGACGTGAAACACTGCACTGTAGATTTATAATGTGAGCAGCGTGTAAAACACGCTGAAATCGTAACCTGCTATGTTCCTTTTATAGTTACTTTCAGTGTGTTTTTACACACTGCTCACATTAAACATTTAAAAGAAAACCGGCTTGCAAAGCAGTTGAAAAAGAAAGTGGTGGCAGCCAATCAGATTCTAGCAGTCCTAGCTACCACCTGCATAACACCTCCACCACAAATCTAAATTTCTTTTGTTCTCCACGAATAAATAGAGGGTCTAGTAGCAGGTAATTCCTTTCTTTTTACTGATATTTGCAGATTTTACCTGCTGCTGGATCGCTCTATTTATTTTGAGGACGGATCGCAAGGATCTGTATTGGAGACACCAGTTTGGCGGCTGTTATTAGGAAGTAATTGTTAGCCTTCTTCTACCTGGCCCAAGAACTGCATTTCCCGTCCTTTAAGTAAGGTATTTCATGATAATAGGGTCATGGTTACTGCGGGCAGAACTGAAATGCACTGCAACCATTTTTTTTTAGTTGCATAAATAATTTATTTCCAAAGCAAGAGATTTTACAGCTGTTGGCAATCATAGTTGTAATCATCCCGTCATTGGAAGTTCATCTGATGAACTGTTGTTCAGGATTATTTACCATCGATTTTTATAAGAATGAATCCATGACAACCCCTCTAAATGTGGAACAAACTTTTTAGGACTCCAAATGAGGCACGCTCCTATTAAATCAGGTACATTTGAGGTATTCTGTGTACACCTGTAAATAATAAGCGCATCAATTTAGGATCTGTGGGGAAAAATTTTATCTCAGGTTTTGTCCCTAATTTAGAGAAGTATTGTGCCAATGATAAACACGTGCCACTGGAAAGAGCCATATGTGCTACTATGGAAACTAAAGAGCCATATGTGCTACTATGGAAACTGGTTTATAAACAGAGTAAGATTTTAGAAAGCAACTGCTCTTAAGTAAATACTAAAAGAAAAAAAAACTCTGACAACCAGATTTTACAACCATACGGTGTTCACCACACTGCTACCTCTGTGTCAATAACATTGGTGGTCGGCCTAGTAACGCTAGCTGAATGTACTGAAAACGAGATTTCACCTGTCGATACACAGTGATACACACACCCTTTGTTTGATGCACATTTACAGACCATCAACATGGTATGCAGTCATGCATTTACACTACAAAATCCACTACAGCCCATCAACGACTAACTAAATAAATTGGAGCTTAAACTGTGAATTGTGTCGCAGTTTAAAAGTTGGTACACTGTTTTACACCACTCTTAACATCAGTACCTGCCCAAGGAAGAGGCACATGGAAAACACCAACCCAAAACAAGTATGTTGTTTTACTAATCCACTTGTACCCGATACACTCATTATACACCTGTTGCAGCCTATCTGTTAAAACCGGGGGGCGGCACCGAAATGTATGAATCAAAGCCAGCTAACGGCACTGTGCGGGGCAGGACCTAATGTGGCCTGCAGCGCCACTAGCAATGAGATTTAAAGTTAATATGTTTTTGTATTGAGAGGCAGTCCTATATCCATTAGACATAGACTAGGTACTCCTGTGCTCTATTTTTTCTTTTGTGGGAAGTAAAACAACCCAAAAGGATATGAATCAAAAGTGAAAGTTGGTCATAAGAACCTAACTGCCCCCATCCCGTTACGGAATTATACATCTCCTGAAATTATGAAGCAGGGTGTGTTTTCATGTGCACATTTGTTAACTCCCAGTCTGGGCATGGTAATCTACCAGTGTTGTACGTCCTCAAATAATATTTTATTGTTTTTGTATTTCAGCAGTACAATTTGTCTGAGTTACTCAATGGTAAAATAATCTCATTTCATTCCTTAAGTGTAGCACAAATAACAGTTTTGTAACTTTAGTGTAAACTGTTGCCAGCCGGAAGACGCATTTTGCTTACAATTATTACCTTGTCATAAAACAAGCTTGGGCCTCTTTTGCAAAGCTTCCATCTTGCCCCGCTGTGCAGCACTTATTTTCGTTTGTAGTTGTAACTCAGTGTTACAGGTTTCAGTACTGCTACAGTATGTGCAGTAACACATTAGCATTATAGCTGTTAAAATGCCAGAAACCGTTCATAATGGCTTTCAGCTTGCTAGTTGTTTTTGTGGGGAAATGTACAGCGTATGGTATGGGGTAGACACTAGGGTTTATGATGGAAGGTAGAGTCCATCCAATGGGCAAAACAGGAAGATGAATATTGGGGAAGGACAGGGTGGATTACAGAAGGGACACATGGTGGGCATGGCTGCTTTCTACATTTAAGCATCCTGAGACTGGAGATAATAAAAATAATTTTTAGGAGTTGGACTGATTTACTTGCCTAGATGTTTGTTTAAATTGCATCATGCCTTCTCATTTCAGTCTGGCAGTTGGTGCACAGGGTTAAGGCTGTGAGCTAAGGTTCCAGTAGTATAGGCAGGGTCGGCCTTACCTTAGGTCAAGTGGTGCCCTAGAAAAAAAGGGCTCCACAGCACACACACACCCCACATGCCATGTGATGCCCCC
This sequence comes from Protopterus annectens, assembly GCF_019279795.1. Classification (NCBI taxonomy): domain Eukaryota; kingdom Metazoa; phylum Chordata; order Ceratodontiformes; family Protopteridae; genus Protopterus; species Protopterus annectens. The sequence continues at coordinate 1,401,027,805 of NC_056745.1, forward strand.
ATCCTGGTCTATTTTCACCATCCAGTTTACTGGAAAAGCACCCTGCTAGAGCAGTGCCCTAGACGTCCACCTAGTTGACCTATGCCTAAGGCCGACTATGGGTACAGGGTTTGGCAACTGGAAATTTGGGCCAGGATCCAAAGTAGTCCCCTGAGTGCAAGCCTAATAACCACCTATAGGCCTTTTACCTGAGTAAGTCACTTACACTGAGAACAGGTCGTTTGGAATCTGGGCATCCTTACAGTGATGCAAGTCACTTACACTGAGCAAGTGTTTTGGAATGTGATTGTTGGTTTGAGACTGATATCCCACCAAGTTTTTTTTTTTTTCAGTTTTGAGATTAACATTCTAGCCTAGGTGCATATTTATTTGTTTTTCACTTGTGCATTTGCTGCAGACATTTGAGATTGTCATGTGCGTGTATTAATATGTAGTACATACATTTATCTGTCCTTCCAGTAATGACATATATTCTGGCCAAACACACTACAGCTTCAGGATGTCTTTGCATGACTTGGCACGGTCTGCTAAAGGTAGCAGCAAAAAACTGGCCATTTATACTGCTTTTGTGCAGTGTGTATTGCTGAAGAGTTGACAGCAACAGTACTGGGATACATATACAGATACAGGCAACCCTTTGCTAGGTTGTAAGCATTACGTAGGAGTTGGGCATGATATGGAATACTGAGTCTCCATATACGCCAGCCAATATGTCAGGCTTATTTTTTGTATGTATTAACAGTGGTGTGTTGTAGGCTTTCTGTGACTAAGAGAGAGAAAGACAGCGTGGGAGTAGAGGATAAATGTGATGTGGCTGCATGCCTCTTTATAAAAAAAATAGCATATAGTTAGTTGCTATGCCCTGGCATGTTCTGATCATCTGGTCATTCATCATACACGTGTGCTGCACATTGGAGGGAATGATGTAATCAGTCAACCACTTGAAAGGCTACTGTTTCAAATCAGAACAATTTTTGAACACCTGCAGCCGTGGTGGCCACGTTGTCACTTTGTGTGCTCTGACATAATTCCTCAACAGATATGGAAAACAGCAAACAGTCAATGGGCAGTGCACAATTCCAGACATTTACAGAATGGGTTCATGCATGGCTTGATGCACAGGGTTGGTGGATCTACAATCTGTCATGACAGCATCACTGCAGAAGATGTTCACCTGTTCAGAAGTGATGGCGTTCATCTAACTGAGGAGGGTATTGCATTGTTCTTGACTGACCTCCACAATGACGTGAGGAGAACTATGCAGGATTGGTAACATGCAGCTTGTGAGAATAATGGAAAACACCCATGACCAAGTAGGACCAGTATGGTAAGGATAACTCTTATGAAATGTGTTGTGTAAAATATATTTTTCTGAATTTGGCAAATAACTGTGGTAAGGAGCTGGTGAAGATGCTGAGAAAGAACTGTTTCAGGAGAGTGCTAGCACATACAATCTAATGTCAGTAACCATCCTGCAATACTTCTTTTTTTATTCTGCTTTTATCAGGCATGTGTAGAGTTTAGATGACAGGAAGGGCTTAGTAATACAGAACTTGATCCCTCATGTCCATTGCCGAATGGACACATGTAAAGAGAAAAGGCATAGGTAAAGCAGACTGCTGACACTGAAGGAGGTTGTGAGACTGTAATGGTATCAGCTGTCTAAGTGGGTAGCTAGCACAGCTATCGGACAGCTCAGATGAGCTTGCCTGCCACTGAAGTCCTATGCCGGTCCTGGGTTCATTAGCGGAGTGGCGGCCATTACCTCGCTTTTTCTGTTTACATGTACCCATTCGGCAGTATGTTGGCTACACCAAGAATGTGTACATTTACAACCATGTGTGTCTACATGTTAAAACAACTGGGTATGAATGCTGTACACATGTACCGATATCCGTTTTTTAGGACTCAGGTTATGGACATTATGATTTTTTTTCATATTTTGGTAAATAACTTTGCAAAGAAGCATCTGAATGTGCTAAGTAATACCTCATTTTGAAGACAGTATTGCTAGTTCCAACATGGTAAAAGAACTGTGCCTCTATGTTGTACGCATGCACAGATATCAAAATTGGTTTCGGACTTAGGTTATGGAAATTATGAATTTTTTCATATTTTGGTACATAACTTTGTAAGGGAGCATATGAATGTGCCAAGTAATACCTCATTTTGAAGACAGCATTCATAGGTCCAACATGGTAAAATAACTGTTCCTGTATGTTGTACACATGTACACATATCAAAGTTTGTTTCAGACTTATGGAAATTATGACTGTGTTAATATTTTGGTAAATATCTTTGCAAGGGAGCATGTCAGTGTGTGACAAGTAATACCTTATTATTTTCCCATAAAGACCACAGATTTGGAACACAAACCAGAATAGACAAATTATTCGTAGTTCAAGATTTACAAACGAAAATCCTCAACTTCTCAATAGTTCCATGCCCCTTCTCAGATCATGACTCTCTGATAATGAAGCTCCAAATAGAGTTTAAACCTTTAATCCTCTCAACTAGAATTCCATCATATATCACAAAAATTAAAGAACTCAGACCCTGGATGTTGTCAGGACTAAAATTATTTCTTGAATTTAATAATACAACAGAAATCAGTAGAGTCATGGTTTGGGACTCATTAAAAGTGTATTTATTTGATAAGACCCTTAGCTGGTACAAAAACAAAGTTAGAGAGTGGGAATCTGAATCATTAGACTGGCAAACCAGACTCTTGACAGCAAAATCTAAAAAAAATCAGAATTGTCCAGAAGTCAAAAAGAAATAGAGGAATTAAATTAAAAAAATGATGAAATTCTAACACACAAAACTTGTCTAGCATTGGAAAAATTAAAAATAAACTCACTAGCCACCTCCCCCAGATATCTACATAACTTATCTACAAGAATTAAAATACAATCTAAAGCAAATAACATTAGTAGTATATATCATGAAAAGAAAGGGAAAAAAGTATCAGATATCGGAGACATCCTTGAAGCATTTCGGTTCCATTATATGGAACACTTGAAAAATGAAGATTTAGATACCAACCAAATAAACTTGGATACAAACCTTACCAATATAAAAGAATCCCGAAAACTTAAAACTAGACCTACAAATACCTATATCCTACAAAGAAATTGTTGACAAGATAAAAGACAGTAAATCTAACAAAGCTCTAGGGATAGATGGTATAATTACGGAAATGTACAAACTCTTCCCTTCAACAGTAATCTCCCTTTTTCATAAAACTTTGTTAGATGTCCAGTCAGAAGCAAAAATACCACCCTCACGGAAATATTCTCTCATGACACCAATTCTAAAAGATAATAAACCTTCAGACCTTTGCACCTCATACAGACCTATATCATTACTGAATAATGATTAGAAAATATTCATGTCAATACTAGCTAACAAAATGAAAATCCCACTTTCAAAGACAATTAATAATGATCAAACTGGATTTTTATACAACAGGCACACGCATGATAATATTAAAAGGATACTTACTCTTATAGATTATGTGAATAAAGAAGATAAGAGAAACACTTGTAATCGGATTAGACATAGAAAAATCCTTTGATTCCCTCAACTAGGGATATGTATTTAAAACTATAGCATTATCTGAATTTCCTCCTCCCTTCATCTTATTACTAAAAAAAATATATATTAATAACTTTGCCTACATTAAATTAGGTCCTTTCACCTCAGAATCTATCCATATAACAAAAGGTACTAAACAAGGATGCCCCCTTTCTCCTATTTTATTTGCTTTGGCTATAGAAATACTTGCAGACATAATATGCAATAATCCAAGAATAAAAGGAATAGAAGTTTATGACCAGTACGTATCTAAAATAATGCTTTTTGCTGATATTTTAGTAACCCTATCAAACTTCAGAGTCATTAGGAGAACTAGAAAAAGTAATGGAGAAATTTTATAAGATTTCAGGTCTACGTTTTAATAAATCTAAATTAAAATTTCTATTTTTAAATAAGAAAAAATAACTACAAGTTATAGATAAATCCATCATAGGAAAACAAGAACTTACGCTAAATTATTTAGGAATAGTGTTTTGCAAAAATATAAACAAAACAATATTAATAAATTATAAAAACATTATTGAAACAATAAAAAACTATAGAAAAGTGGAACAAAATTATATAAAATTTTGAAGACAGATTGCAATCAACAACAATGGTCTTATTGCCAAAAATACTAAATGTAGCATTAGCAATACAGTTAATTTCTGAAAGAAGCATTCTTAAAGTAATAAATTCATGTTCAATAAAAATTTTATGGTATCCCAAAAAGAACAGAGTTGCTCTAACTCATCACATTAGACCCTGGAAACAAGGAGGATTGAACTTCCCAGAAATAGAAACAAATATAAAAGCAGCAGTGCTTAAAACTACAACAGACTGGATAAACACAAATTATTTTGCCAACTGGAAAGAATTAATGGCTATATTAACATATTAATTTAATCTGTCAAAAAATGTAATAGTAGACAAATCAAACAAACCCTGGTACATACTATGCATAAGTATACCATATAACATAAAACCTTCTAAAACAACACTGATTAATCATTACATCAATTCCTTTAGGAAACTTATCAATGCAAACATAGATCTAAAACTTTGGTTTGACATTTTAACCCCATTTACCATCACTAAGAACTTTCCTCACAAAATATATTAGAAAACAATAACCTCCTAGGAACAAAATGGATTCTTATGCTGGTTTCAATATGTAAATAAATTAAATGTTTTAGATATACATATGATAAAAACTGCTTACAATATTCCAACACAGGACTGGTTAACCTTACAAAGCATTCTAATGTACACTCAAGATTTATGCAGATTAATTAATTCCTCATTTAAAGATATTCCAAACCTTATAAGTTTTCTGTATGAATTTATAATTCCATTTCAAATCTAAATAAAGAGTTAATAACATATAAAACGATTCCCAAACCATCATACTGGCAGTGCTTAACAAAAGGTCAGTCATTGCAGTTAAGAAATTAAAACTAACATCTTACTATCAAGTTAATTACACCTCTAACACAGTACTGGAAAAAAATTAACTGGAAATACTTACATAGAGCATTTTTAACACTAGATAGAATTAAAAAGATCAGTACTACTACAAATGTTTTTTGCTGGAGGTGTGAAAAGTCAAATAAAGCAGACTGGATTCATATTTTTTATGAATGTAATAAAATTAAATCATATTGGAATGGAATCAATCATTTTTACAAGCTTTACTTAATGAATCCTTTACCTTAACTAAAGTATTGATAATTCTAAATGTAAATGAATGTTCCTACCTGAAGAAGACAAATATGTATTTGTTCTGGACAATACTTGCTATATCTAGGAAATGCGTAACCAGAAGGTGGAATTCAAATACACCCCCGACCTTGGAAGAATTCTACACGTTACGGAAGACAACTGCATTGATGGAAATAAAAATCAAAGAATTACGAATCTATCCCAGGCCACTGGTAAATAATCCTTGGAAGAAAGTTGCATCTTTGCTGGACACACTGCAATAATCAATATTGCATCTCTGATAACTGATCTGTTAATTCTATATTTAATAACATACAGTGTATATAACAAAGTCAGGTTATTGTATATATTTTATATAGTTTAAAATATTTAAAAATATTATGTAAATGTTATTTTAACTGAAAATAAAAAAATATCTGAGGAAAAAGAGTTCCAGGATCTCTCTGAACATATCCTTGGAAGTGGATTATGGGTAACACTCTCAATCCTCAGAGACAGTAGCTGATGTGACAGACTCATCAAGAGAGGATGACAGGTTTCCTTTAACAAACCATTTTTCTCGTTGGTTCAGGTGAGTTGTATGAAAGGTGTCTCTGCATAGTGGCAGTTTAAGATCACTATAATGAATCTGCCATGTGGAAAGCCTGCTGAGAGGATAAACTCAAGGGTTGGGGGACCTGTAGTCAGTGGTACCTGTGGTTCCACTGAGTTCAGAGTGGCATAGTGGGCTATAGGGCGAATCATTTCACCTGATAAAGTGAAACCACAGGAACCACTAACTACAGGCTTCCCAACCATTCAATTCTTTGGAGTGGGAGGATTTATCCAACAACTTTTTTGTTTTAGAAGTCTCTAAATCCAGAGGCAGGAGACCCTTCAGAATAAGCTTGTTTCTCTTATCAGAAAGGGTTCTTGGCATGAAAGCAGAACAAAGAGCAAAAGAGGCATACAAATGTCCCACCACCAAAAATACCATACATACATCACAGGGGTCTGTGGGGGCAATTTCTGTTTGCATTTTCAGTACTTTTTAAAACTGGTAGCTTTTGGATCCATTGCAAGATCACACACTATACATCCTTATCAGAAAAATCTGGAAAGAAAAAATTCTGAAGAATAACTAAACTTTAAACAGCTGTAAAGTAAACTCTCTCTCTCTTTATACACACACACACACACACACACACACACACACACACATAAATGTATACATTTATATGTCTCTCAAATACATACAGATTTCTCTCTATTATACACCCCCTTGCTATATATACTAACTCCAGGGTCCAGGGTCGCACTACAGTGGGGAAAAGGCCATATATAACTTTCAGTGAATTGTGTTTTTAGTGAATTGAACTTTCAGTGACTTGTGCATAGTCATTTGACTTTCAGTTGCATGTGCTTTCATTGAATAGTCCTAGACCTATAATTATATATATATATATATATATACATACATACACACACACACACACACACACACACACACACACACACACACACACACACACACACCCACACACCCACACACCCTCTCTCTCTTGTATCCCTCTCTCTATATCTACACATACACACACACACAGGTATATACTACCATGCTAATGATAATTACATCACCAAGACAATGCTAGGGAGGGGTGAAGAGGTATGTGACAGCACACTAACATGCTGATACAGATACACAATCCTATTTTTAAGTACTATAAAATGAAAAACTAAATGATCCAAAAGGTCAAGCAAACTATCCAACCACTGTAATTCTTTTGATTAAAAAAAATGAGAAGCCTTTAGCTGCCGAGGTCAGTGTTGCTTCTTCATGAGACAGAAAATAAGATTTGAGTTACTCAGGGGAGAGCACATCATTCTGGGAAAGAAATCAAGAGAGGGCTCAAGGCTACAGCAAGAGTGTGGCCAGACTGGATCTGAGCTGAAACTAGAGGAACCACGTATTGAATTGGATGGGATTGAATGAACAGGATATTATAGAATAGACAGATAGATACACATGCACACTCCTCTGCATATGTGCGAACTTCTCTATTCAGAATCATTGAGTTTCTCTCTCTTTTTTTTTTTGCATTCCCCACTGCACTGATTTCAGCACCCATGGTTGCTTGCCAGTTACTGTCTATCCCGATCATTTGATCTGAAGTAGTTAACTTCATTTGTCCATCAACCTGTGGGTATCGGATCCATATCGGATTAGAGCCGGCAGCTTCAAACAGCTAAGATCCAAGCTCTAAGCTCCTCCCCTTACCCATAATCCCCTGCCATCCCTCTCTGACCCCAGATCTCATTTGCTGCTGTTGACTCAACAGCTTTGAATGAGTTCCAGGCATGGGAGTTAGTCGTTCTGTGAGAAAAAATATTTCTTTTCTAACTTTTCTGTAGATTGATATTGCTTGTTGTTGTGTGTTGCCCCTTGTATTAAAACCCTTTAGTTTTAATATTATCTCGTTAATTTTAGTGTAGTTCATTCCTCCCCATGTGTGTGAAGGCGTGTGTGTTGGGCCTGGTGTTGTTTTTAGTTTAACTATGTCTGAGGCCCCAAAAACTTTTTTCTCTAAATGCACCGAGTGTGGCCATAAGCTATCCCCAGCGGATGGCCACACTCGGTGTGTAATTTACCTTGGGGTTGACCACCTTTCCTCAGGCTGCACTATTTCTGCAGCCTTCAACCCCAGGGCTCTAAAGGACAGGAGGTCAAAGTTGATTCTGGCGGGACTTTTGCCCCCGGGTTCAGCTTTGACCTCCTTTCCCTTGGTGGCACCTGACGCAGCCGTGGCAGTGCCCCCTTCAACCCCTGCTCCCATGGCCGGGACTCAACCTCCCACCTTAGGCCAGGAGGAGAGGGATGCTAGGCGGGAGAAGAAGAAAGATAGACACCACAAGTGGTGGGCCGAGTCTTCCTCCTCGCCTCCGCCGGCTAAACAAGCTGCTTCTCCCAGGGCTTCTGGGCCTTCTTCCTGGCTCCAGTCACCTCGCTTCTCCCCGGAGCCGGAGGAAGAGAACTGGTTGCCTTCGAGGTCATTGAGGCGGCACTCCTGGCCCACCTCGGTGGCTTCTTCTAGGTCCACCAGAAGCTTGTCCGATGCAGATATGGACCGGATGATGCGTAGGATCCTCCAGGCCCAGCTGCAGATGGGAGTGCTCATGCCTCCCCCCCTCCGGGGGGAGCTCGACCCCCTTTTTCACCCCGATTGCTCCTTCTCCGACCCACTTCCAGGGTTTGGAGCCTTCGGATCCAGGTTGCATAGGAGCCGGGGGAGGTTCGGCACAGATAGTGCGTCCTACTTCGGCTCCGACCGCACCCTCGAGTTTGTCAGGTCCCTTTTTGGATTCGAGCTCTCTGAGCCGAGAGCTGTGCTTTGGTTCCGGAGGGGTGTGTCTTCGGCTCTGTCTTGGTCGGAGCATACTGGCCCTTCAGATCAGACTGCTTCGGTGCCGGCCCCAATCCACACATCGGATCCGAGGGGGCTGCTCTCAGATCCTAGAGAGGGCAGTTCTCCCTCGGTGTTCGATGCAGTGGAGAGGGTATTGTCGAGGGATTCCAGGCCCCAGGCTCCAACTATGGGTCCACCCCTGCACTCTCTCTCAGACGGGCCTACCTTCCATCACCCGGCCCCCAGGGACAGCCTGCACCTATGTCCCTTAGAGGAACAAGATGTGGTTGGTGAGGCCTCTTCGGACAGCCCCCCGAGGAGGTCCCTCACAAACGCAAGTGCAAAAGGAGGCACATGGACTCACCTGAGTCTTTGACAGAAGACACGGACTTAGAGGAAGGGGAAGGTTCCCCAAGGTCACCCCCGAGGACGTCTCCTTAAGAGACATTATGGAAATGCTTCGAATTAGAGGGGGGTGGTCAGCTCAAAAGCCTTCCTCGGATGAGTCTGTGTTTCTGGAGGCGTTTGACGCAGGCCCATCTACCTCTTGGGTGTCCTCTCCCACCAATCCCCTGGTAGATCTCATCACTACCAGGGCATGGAAGGAACCGGACACTGTTGAGCCCATTCCAAAGGGACCAGATAAAATCCTTAGCCCTCCCCACTGATAGGACGGTATGGAGCAAGAGTGCTCCAGTAGATGCCATGTTGGTGGTGGCTGCACCAAGAGGGAACTGGCCCAGGAGAGTTCCTCGGTCCATCCTCCCGACAAGGGGTCTTGGACGATGGACCGCCTGGGGAAGCGGATGTTCGCTTCAGCTACCTTCGCGGTAAGGTTGCTGAACTATATGGCACACATCATACGACTCCAGAAGGATCTCATCAAGGAATACGCCAGGTCGCCCCCAGAGTCCATGTCGACTGAGGATAAGAAGGTGTTCTCAGCTCGAATGGCCACTCTTAAGTCCATCTCGAACACTTCTATGCGGCTCCTCTCCCATGCTACAGAAGGAGCCGCTAGAGCTAGTGGAGCAGGCATTGTTTTGAGATGACACGCTTGGCTCCGCCTCTGCGATTTTGTGGAACCCTTCAAGGCATTCTTCGCAAATGCCCCGTTTGATGGTTCTTCGCTTTTTGGCAAGACCATCTGCGACACGCTGGTCCAGAGCGAGGAAGACGTCTGCCATCAGAATCCGCTTCTCGGCTCCCCAGAGGTCCTTCTCCAGGAACCAAAGGGGACAGAAGATGATGTGGTTCTGGAAGTCTCAACAGTCCCGTTTCGCTCCGGACCCCTCATCCTTCAGAAGCAGAGGAGGACAGGGTGGACGCCGGCCCAGAGGCAGAGGGGGACCGAAGAATTTTGGGTCGAGAGAACCCTTTTCGGATCGGCCCGCGCAACAGCCCTGAGGGGTTACCCGACTGCTTCTCTCTGGAGGCAGTCAGGGGACGTTTCTCGAGGCACCTAGCAGTTTGGGAGTCCATTACAACAGATCACTGGGTGCTTCAAATCATATCCAGAGGTTACAAAATCCCCATTCTGAATCCCCCTCCCAGACCCCAGAGCCTCCCCAATGTCCCACCCAATCAAAGGGAGGCAGCAGCCGCAGAAATAAAGCAGCTGCTAAAAAACGAGCCATCTAGCGCGTCCCCCTAGACCAGTCCGGATCGGGCTTCTACTCCAGGTTCTTTCTGGTGCCAAAAAAGATGGGGGACTTAAGGCCAATCCTCGACCTGTCCTTACTAAACCTGTCAGTGGCCAGAGAAAAGTTCCGCATGGTCACCATTCAATCCATTCTCCCTCTCTTACAGGAGAATGACTAGATGTGCTCGATAGACCTGGACGACTGGCTCCTGACCGCCCCCAACAGACATCTACTATGTTCAGCAAGAGATTACTTCCTCCACCTGGCCTCCCGGCTGGGATTCACAATCAACCTCAACAAATCTTCCCTTCATCCAACCCAGATCTTAGACTTCATAGGAGCCAGATTAGACACAAACCTATTGAGAGTCTTCTTAACTCCGGACCAGATTCGTACCCTGAAGCTCCACATACTGGACCTTTTACAGTCCTCGGCTCCTCCAGTGGAATTCGTTCCGAGGGCTCTAGGCTCCATGGTGGCCACAATCAATCTGCTACCCTTAGCGCGCTTGAACATGAGGGTACTACAATGGACCTTGCAGGTTCAATGGTCCATCCTGCTATGCCCGCTGAGTTCACCCATCCCCCTCAGCAGGGCTTGCAGGAATTCCCTGCTCTGGTGGCTCCAGTCACCCGACCTCCAGATAGGGCGCCCCTTTTCTATGTCCCCACCTCTAACCACGGTGACCACAGATGCTGCTCACCTAGGGTGGGGGGGCACTGTATGGGCAGAACCGTCCAAGGCACGTGGACCCATTCAGAGACCTTATTGCATATCAATGTCCTAGAGATGAGAGCGGTGCTTTTGGCATTGCAGGCACTCCAGGCCCTTCTTCCCTTAGGGACAGTTGCAATTCAGACAGACAACATGTCAGTGGTCTGGTATATCAACAAACAGGGGGAACCAGATTATACCCACTTTGTCGAGAGGCCATGAGAGTTTGGTAATGGGTTATCTCCACCAACCGCTTTCTCATAGCGACGCACAATCCGGGTTGGTCGAACATTTTGACAGACAGGCTGAGTCGAACCATCCTCTCGCCGTACGAGTGGTCTCTGAACCCCAGAATAGCGAAGCAAATCTTCCTCAAGTGGGGTCAACCTTGCTGTGATCTCTTCGCGTCTCCTTCGAAGGCAAAGTGCAGCGACTACTTCGCTCTAATTCTCCCACCAGGGGAATCCCCCAGAGACGCTCTGGTGCATGTTTGGCCATCCGGTCTACTTTATGCTTATCCTCCTCTTCCCCTAATGCTGAAATTCTTGCAGAAAGCCCATAAGTTGGGGAGCAGAGTGATCCTCATAGCCCCATTCTGGCCTCGTCAAACATGGTTCCCATGCCTATGGTCTCATCTAGTGAATCCTCCATGGATTCTAGATCCCACCTCGGATCTGATCTCTCACCCACTGGGTTTACCAACTCTGTACCTGGACAACCTCAAGCTCAAAGCTTGGCTGATCCAGTTCCCGTAATAGTTTGGACTCCCTGTATCTCTTCCCCTGTTAAGGCTATTTTAGTGGCCGCTCAAACCTTCTATGAGAAAGGTTTATAACAGCAAACGGAAACGCTTTACTATCTGGGTGGAGCATAGAAAGTTGGATTCCTTTACAGCTCCCACACCAGCGATGTTAGAATTTTTGTCGACCTTATTCGACCAAGGTGCTAGCTCTTCCACGGTCAAAGTCCAGTAAGCTGCGATTTCCCATTATCAAGTGGGAAGTGACCTCGGTTCCTTAGCATCTTCCAAATTATGTAAGACTAAAGGCACCTTCCTCTTAAGGCCTCTGGTGAAAGACGCAGTCCCTCTATGGGATTTAACTCTTGTTCTCCAGTCCTTGACCGGCCCTCCGTTTGAACCCACGGCCTCGGTGGATCTGAAATACTTATCTTGGAAGACGGCCTTTCCCATCACTATCACTTCGGCTAGAAGGGTTTCGGAGATTCAAGCCCTTTGCGCCAAACCACCGTACTTGGTCTTCCATAAAGATAAGAGTTTCCATCAGGACCAATCCCTCCTTTCTACCCAAAGTTACTTCTGAGTCCAATATTAATCAATTAAACAGTTTTCTTTCCAAATTATCAAAGCAAGGATGAATACAAATTACATTCTCTGGACGTACATAGGCAATTGAAATTCTACTTGCACAGGACCGCAGAACATAGGCAATCTGAGCAACTCTTTGTATCCTTTGCAAGACCCTCTTTTGGGCAAACCAGTATCAAAAGTTACATTGTCCAAATGGATTTCCCAATGTATAATTCTTGCATATAAAAGTTCTGGTAGACCTGAACCAGAAAGAGTCCACACTCATTCTACCCGATCAATTTCTACTTCTGCTGCCTTTTGCTCCAGAGTGTCCTTGGACGACATTTGTTCAGCAGCCACTTGCGCTTCATCCCATACTTTCATTAACCATTACAAGTTGGATCTAATTTCCAGAGGGAGAGCATCCTTTGGCTCTGCAGTGCTCCGGTATATCCTTCCATGAGGACCCCCAAGTTTGGGTAGCTAGGGACTCTGTCCCACAGGTTGATGGACAAATGAAGTTAACTACTTCAGATGAAGAAGTTATGTACTCACCATAATGTTCCATCTGAGTAGGTAAACTTAATTTGTCAGCAACCAACCCCCCCTCCATCCCCCTAACCTATAGTGCATCCTAGGATTCCTTGTCCTTTTCTCTGGATAACACCAGGTTAGGAGTTGCAGGTGATCCTTTGTTGTAATATGCTGTTTTACTATAGCAAACTTGATCTGAAGTCAGAGAGGGAAGGCAGGGGATTATGGGTAAGGGGAGGAGCTTGGAGCTCGGATCTTAGCTGTTTGAAGCTGCCGGCTCGGATCCGATATGGATCAGATACCCACAGGTTGCTGACAAATGAAGTTTACCTACTCAGATGGAACGTTATGGTGAGTACATAACTTCTTTTTTCCACTAGACACAGCAAGCAAGGAGGAAGATTCCACAAACATGTCACTCGGGGGGGGGGTGGCTTTTTATTTTTCTATACCCCTCTCTCTCATTCCTGACCTTGACAAAAAGCCACCAAAATTATTCCATCAGCATCCGTCAAACAGCATTTTACATAATAGTGAAATATTATGTTTTTTTTTTACAAGTATTTCTTCGTTTGTGAAAACAGTTTTCATGCTTTGTACTGTTTTGGTTACTGGACCTATTGGCAATAGAGCAGAATGGTGTTTCAGTCAAAATGTTTTTTTTCATTTTCCTCAATGCCTGTGCAAAAGTTGAGTTAGTAACTTCAAGAAAGGGAGTATGGAGAGATAACAGGTGGCTTCCTCCCCTCTGCAGTTTGTGTGTGGTGCTTTTTGTTTTGTTTTTAGTAAAATTGCATTTTCCTACACAAGTGCAGTTTCAGCCCTTTTGTTTCATACCTGTTGGATTCATTACACAAGGATTTTATGTAGTGGTGTAAATTCATTCCAGAGATCCTGAGACATGAGCAATAGTCTCAAACTGCTCAATGCATTCTCTCCTTCACCAGTTCTGCAGTCCAAGCTTCTAAATGAACCGAAGCCAAAAGCATCTTGGACAGGAATTTTACCACCACTAAACCAGACATGCCTTCAGAGTACCATACAACTGAGAAGGTAAAACCCAAAACCTAGCTGTTGGTACACATAGTTTAGTTACGGTTATAGACAGGGAGAGATCAAGAAATGCCTCAAGGTCGGGAACCTTGTTTTCTAGGTGCTTGTCATAGTAGCTGTGCATTGTTGTCTCTCCTCCACTACCTCCTTACTCTTTCTTTAAAATGTTCTTATTCTATATTTTCATGATTTGCCTTCTGTAAGACTTATTACCAAATTTTAAATCTGCTTTCCAGCTCTATCATCATTCCTTTTCCATGTGCTGTCATTGACCCTTTGCTACTTTTTGGAATGGTATGCATTGGCTTTTTTATATTTAATCTCATCTCCTGGCTGCTTTAAAAGAGCACTCAAGAAGAAATTAAACACTTCATGCTGAACTGAATTATTCTTTTTTGTTGCGATATACTATTAAAAATTATACGGTAAGCTGGCACAATACAAAACACAATATAACACTATCCTAAACTACAATGAAAACATTAGATATATACATTATATACAGACATACAAATTGCAGTTGCAGTCTCTTAACTACAATTTTTCTTAACGCCAGAAGAAAACAGCTTACATTGAGGAGGCCTTTGTTCATCCAACCTGGACCCCAGTTCTTAATGTAATCAAACTGCTCCCCTCCAGATAGAGTATTTAACTAAAGACCACAGCTATATTGACAGCTATAGCTATCTCCTCAGTCATAAGAAGACATTGCTTTACTAAAGGGAACAATGCAATTTACAACCTTTTGCAAGTTACCTTCTGTTATGCATTCATCACTATTATACAATTTTTATACCTCAAACCACAATTATATCACTAACCAAGACTTCTTTTCAAAATTAGTCTCCTGTTACTGGTAGGAAGTCATATTTACAGTTCTGTAGCTCTGGCTCTTCTGTTGATAAAGTCTTAATAGACAAAAGTTAAATAGCTTATCATTAAAATGGCGTGTCCACCAGTAAAAACAAGAGTCCAGGAGTTGTTTGACATGCACATCAGCGATGATGACAATGATACCCCATTTACCATATCAAACTACTAACCTTTAAAGGCTGGTGGTGTACAGCCTTGCTTTTAAATCACAATGACGCACTGATGAAAAGTCAATTGCTAGTATTAAAACCTGGAACTGGACATTTGAGTAAGGACTGCAGACTACAGCCCACTGTTTATATCTACTTCTAAGCCTCAATCTTTTCACAGGATCTGAAGCCACTGATCCCAGACCATCACTCAATAACTATTTAACTTTCCCACAGCATGCACAAACAGATCCTCCACAGCCTTGTAGGTTTACATTTCCCTTAAACAGTGAGGACCTTTTACTGTATTTTGGTGGTAGAAGTAACAAGGGTTTGAATGGAAATCTAAGTCATCTAACCAGAGTGATCAAGTAGCTATCACAAGGGGATGTTCCCATGACAAGGCATGCCCTCTCCTGGATGAATCTGGATACTGGCTGCTTTATAGTCCTTCATGGAGGACGGTTAGCATGAAACTTGGTTCTGAGCTGCATGGACCAAATGAAAATCTCTGCATCAGAAACCTAACCACTGGAAGCAGTGTCATAGCTAGGGTGGATTAAAGGGGATGGCTGTCCACGTGCAAGCTTTTAGGGGGGCATGACTTGCATATGATGATGGTGCAGTTGTGCAGTAAAGACAATTTATTAAGCAGTAAGGATATTGTGGTTTCATAGATTAATGCAGATACTGCATTTGTGGTCATAACTGAAATATTCAGTTTGTGGTGATAACTACAGCAAGCTGCTGCTTTGGACACCTATAGCAAGCAGCTTGCCACCCCTCCCCCCCTTAGCATGCTACTCAAATTTGATTTGGAGGAGGACACCAATTTAGAGACTTGCACAGGGTGTCACGATAATCCACCTACTGTTCTGACTGGAAGCTCACTTGCAAAAGCTACCACTTGCATATCTTAGGGTGAAAGCCTAGATAAGTAATGGCAGATAAGCACTTATTCCTAATACTTTCCTGTGAATGAAAGCAACTGTGGAAGAGAAGGTTGCAACAGAGTGCAGAATACAAACTTTTGTGTCAGCTTTGCTACAAGGCAGAAATCCACTATTAACATTCATCATAGAATAACATCCTTTCAGAATTATGGCGACAAGACACAGTCTGCCAGTATATCTGTAAACTGAGATCCAAGTTGGGCATGCTTAGAACACTTTCTAACTGCACAGGATAAATGTGTTTAAGTACAACATACAATGCACATTTGCTGCTGAGGACATGGGTAGAGTAAGTCTCACATACACAGTCTGGCAAAACATAAAATCCTTGCTCTGTGCTAGTACACTCCAAATAATGGTATAAAGCTATATCTCACCATATGAATGAGTCCTGTATTCATCACCAACAGACCGGATTTTCATAACATAAAATATATGAAAAACAGTCCATCCTGAAATTCTACCATATGAACCAGCTCCTGTCAGTGAAAAGATCTGCAACTACTAATTCTGAGTGATACTTCATTTACTCATTTCTAAGCCAACAGGTATATTAGACAAAGGTTTGTATTTTCTTCTGCAGTAAACTACTAAGTTCCAAATTTGTGGTGTTGCATCATATTTACTCTAAGTCCTCTTCATCAAGTACCTAACTTAAAGGGTCTTGTCTTCAAAATTTAAAGAACTGATTAGGTACAACAAAGCAACCCTAGCAATGACAAAGCTTCTACGGCAGCTTTTGTCCTATTGATGAAACCACACTTAACTACTGGATGCCATGTCCTTGGTGTGCAGTTGTGGTCCTTTGAGGCAATTTCATTTTTCAGACCACAAAGAATGCAGACACTGTTCGACCTGGTGATGACTGTCAGAATGCAAATTCTCAGAAATAACCTTCAGTGGTTTAATTTTAACAAAAGTTGAAAGTTAAACTTCATGATTTCAACATTCAGATATACACACTGGGAGGCAAGCCACACTGCATGCCCTCATAACATTTCTGTTTATACATTCAAAGCCACACAGCCTAGGATGGAAAAAGCAAGGATTCTTGCTTTAGCAAATAAACTGAGTCACCTTGTTTCCCTGGTGCTGTAAAACCCAGATGATGACTTTACATATTTCAAACTGCAGATCTATAATTAAAATTGTCAAAGCAGCATCTGATAACATAAATTAAGAAAAAGAAAAAAAACACTACACAACTTAATACAAGCTATACGGATACCAATACTGCAAAACTTTCTTTCCAGAATGATATAAACTAGTTTTACATAGAGAATTCTACCTGGCTGGCTCAGTATTAAGGTCTCTGGATTCAAGCTTGACTTCTGTTCAGAATCCTGTAGATTTTCGCCAGGTACTCTGTCTTCTCCACTTCCCAAAATCAGGTTTGTTGAATAGCTACTTTAATATGTCCAGATACATCACATTCACTTTAGCTCTTGACTCCCGGAAAAGGCTAAAAATTGTCAGTTCACTTACCCGTTAGCAAATAATTACTTTCTTCCTTTTCAGTATTTACTTTCCAAACTGCAGTCCAGAACATCTTCCCAACTAAGTATGCAGATGACTGCAAACTAGGCATTACTGTTATGCCCTCTTCTGATGCCCCAAAATTTCAGCAAAACTTCACACGCATACATACCTTGTATACTGAAAAAGGGCTCAAAGTAAATGCAAAAAAAAAGTACAATACTATCACATTTGACAGGCAAGTCCTCCTCCTCACAACAACGCACAGACAATACCTCACTTCAAAATGAAAATGTATTTTGCAATCTTGGAACATGGGTTAAGAACTCACTTTCTTTCAATCATCATGTGACAACAGTTGGCAGAAAATCCTTCTAACTAGCAGAGTTAATACAAATGAAATATTATCCAGATCTAAACAGGTTCTCATACCCTTACATTCAACATAGATTAGTACAGTTATTGAGTACAATACCACCTTCAGGATGTACCTCTCCAAACAATTAAAAACACCACAGAGATTCCTAACTAAAATCATGAGCTAAGGGACCCTGAGTTACCGAGAGAGACTGGAAGCACCAAGAAGAGACCTATGTTTTGCCTTCTGTGTCAAAAAAAAAAAAAAAAAAAAAGTCTTGAATACCTTGCACCTTCACAAAAGTAAAAGTCCCCATGAACACCTGAACCAGGATCCCAAATTTACACCAATAGGTAAAACATGATGGAAAGTTTAATCATGCAGCATCTTCCACATCACCAGCACAAAATGCTCCTCTTGGTTAAGCAGAGCAGTGCACAATTATCCTTCAAATGGAACCTAGATGAATGAACGGATGCCCAAATACAGACCTCAGGTTTGAGATGCCTAGCCCTCCTACAGAAAGAGGATACAGCCTGACTATCAATGGGTATTGGCAAAGAGTAACTGGTCACAAAACTCAATTGCCTTAACATTCCTATGAATCTAAAAGAAAAAGTGCTTCCAGTACACGTATGTTTTTTATATTTTATATATATATGTGTGTGTGTGTGTGTGTGTGTGTGTGTGTATATATATATATATATATATATATATATATATATATATATATAGATATACACACACACATCTACATCTATATAAAATACACACATACATATGTATACAAGAGTTCCATTCAGATGATCAAACTTTTAAAACTTCGAATTTGGTATATTTAAACAGCAGGGAGTGTGGGGGTACAGGGGGGCTTGCCTCCATACAAAAACTTTGATCATATGGTCTCGGCCGTATGAAATGCAAAGTTTTAAAACTTCTATCATCTGAAGTAAATCTGTATATACATACATCACCCACACACACTTTACATAAGCTGTAGTGCAAGCTCTTCAACTCCTTCTAAACCCAGTTAGATGCAATCAATTTCTCAGGTTTACACATATGGCTATGAAAACAAAAGAACGATCTACAATGGATCACATTTTTTCTCTCAAAAAAAACTCTTGGTATCTCCTTATCCAGACGTGTCCAAAACATAGCAATTTCAAGGCAATATAACTGTTACAAAACAGTTCGAGAAAATTTTCTTTACCCAGAAATGTATTATGTCCCCTAATTTAAGACATAATAGCCTGCAATGGTGCTGTAGAGCATTACAGCCCACGCAACCTGTGTTTGAGTAGTGCCTGGGCACTTGATAGTGCAGGCATGGGAAGATAGGTGCGTCTATAACTGAAGCTAGGGGAACATGCAAACCCAGGGTAAATGTGCACTGGCTGGATTCTGATGGGGGAGACCCAGGAAAAGTACAGTTTTGTACCTACCATAAATGTAGATGTTCGAGGATCCACATTGCTGCAGTCCTAACTATTGGGTAGTCCGCTGTCCAGTCGGCCCGAATACCAAAGTATATGGCTGACGTCGGTCAGGGCGCATTAGACTGACGTCAGTACGTCAGGGTACTAATGCGCATGACCGACGTCATATCCTCAGTCTTTTCTTGCCCCAGATGTCAGAAGACCCTGAAAAGATAAGGCCAAAACCAAAAACTCCAAACATACCTGCACCAAAAATATGTACAATATATACAAAATTACCAGAATATAACCTCACCTACACAACCACCCCTAAACACAGAGGGGAAGGAGGAGGGTAAATTGGACTGCAGCAATGTGGATCCTCGAACATCTACATTTATGGTAGGTACAAAACTGTACTATGTTCTTCATTCCACATTGCTGCAGTCCTAACTATTGGGTAGAATCCCAAAGCAGAGGTAAGGGAGGCTGGCAAATCATAAGGAAGCAGGAACTGACAACATGCCTTGCAAAATAGCTGTGGCAAAACCAGCCCTAGACTTAGAGTAGAGAGGAAGGTGATAATGCTTAGAGAAAGTATGCACTGAACTACAAGTAGCTGCCTCCAAAATATCCTTAGTTGCCACCCCCTTAGAAATGCTGTTGAAGTGGCAGTAGCCCTAGTGGAATGAGGCCTAATCCCAGCTGGAATCTCCTTGCCATGATGGGAATAACAAAATGCAATGCAAAACCCAATCCACCTAGAAATAGTTTGTTTTGACACAGGCTTGCCCTGCGAACCCAAAGCAAAAGAAACAAATAACTGCTGAGACTGCCTAAAATCCTTAGTCCTGCTCAAATAATAACGCAACTGCCTGTGTACATCTAAAGTGTGCAAAATCTTTTCCCCTTTATTTTGAGGATCTGCATAAAAAGTAGGCAAATGAATAGTTTGGTTTAAAGCCACACTAGAAACCACCTTAGGCATAAAGGAAGGATTAGTGCGTAAAGATACCCTATCCTTATGAAAATCAAAAAGGCTCCACTGCCATAAGGGCCTGCAACTCAGAAACCCTTCTTGCAGAAGTAATGGCCAACAAAAAAGCAGTCTTCCATGACAAGTATTTCAATTCAGCAGTAGCCGAGGCTCAAAAGGTTGTAGAGTAAGTTTCTCCAACACAAAATTGAGATCCCAAGCAGGAGTAGGAGCTCTACGTGGGGGTCTTATATTCTTTGCCCCTCTAAGAAATTGCTTGAACAAAGGCCAATGGTGGGTCACAATCATAGTGAGCTGAAATTGCAGCAGCATGAATCTTAATGGAAGAGAAAGACAAACCTTTGTCCAATAACTCAGTAAGATATTGAAGAGCCACACTCAAATTAGGCTCAGAAATCTCCAAATTGTTTGCTGCACTCCAAAATAAAAATCTCTTCCATTTTCCGCGTACACTTTCCTTGTACTAGGTCTTCTGGCTTCCATAATCACATTTAAAACTTGTTGAGGAAGTTGAGACCTGCTGTCTTTCAAAACAGAATATGCCAGGCTGTTAGATGAAGAGAGTGAAGCTTGACATTGAGCAGGTAACCGTCCCTCTGAGACAACAGGTGTGGAATCAAGGGTAAAGGCCATGGAGGCTTCCTTACCAGACTCCTCAGTAATGGGTACCAGTGCTGCCGAGGCCAATCTGGAGCTATTAAAATCATCCTTGGCTTGTCTTGTCTGACCTTTAGAAGCACCTTTGGGAGAAGAGGCAGAGGTGGAAAAGCATACACATGAAGATTTTTCCAACTGAAAGAAAGAGCATCCACTTTCCAAGCTGTGTGATGAAACCCCTTTGTGCAAAACTTTGGCAGCTGGTGGTTTAGTGGAGAAGCGAACAGATCTATGTCTGGAGTTCCCCATGACACTGTCAATATTTGAAATACATGAAGATCCAGTTTCCACTCGTGGGGATCCATGATTTGTCTGCTTAACACATCTGCTAAGGAGTTCTGTGCTCCCGGCAGAAACCTTGCCTGAAGAATTAGTTGCAAGCTGAGCGCAGTCTCCCATAAAATCATTGCTTGCCTGCACAATGGGCAAGAATGTGTTCCCCCTTGTTTGTTGATGTACCACATGACAGTTGTGTTGTCTGTTAGAATCAACACCTGCCCTGGAAGAAGTAACTCCTTGAAAGCCATTAATGCAAACTGGACTGCTAACATCTCTTTCATGTTGATATGTAGATGCTGTAGTCTGGCAGGCCACTTGTCTTGTATCCACTTTCCATTTAGATGAGCTCCCCAAGCAATGTCTGAGGCATCTGTCGTTAGAATCTGACTCGCCTCTGGCCAGGTCACAGAGAGTCCCTTGTTTAGGTGACATTCCTGAGCCCACCACAAAATTCCTTTTGAATGCAAGGTATTATTTGAATGACAGTGTCCAAATCCTGGCAGTGCTGTGTCCATACATTTTGAGATACCATTGCAGCTTCCTCATATGCAGTTTGGCATTGGGAAGCACCAGAATACAAGATGCCATGAACCCTAAGGCTTGAAGGACTGTCCTTGCAGTCAGCCCGGACTGAAGAGATAGTTGATGGAAGTAACTGGAAAGATTCTTTTGTTTGTCCGGGGTTAAAAGGCCATCTGGGCTGCTGTATTCAGTCTCACACCCAGAAAGCACATGTCTTGAGAGGGTACTAGACTGGACTTTATTTCGCTCACAGAATACCCTAGGCATCTTAGCACTGCTATGACATAATCCAAATGCTGTAGAAGGTCTTCCTTTTCTTGAGCTAGAATCAGGCAGTCGTCCAAGTAAGGATAGATTTGAATTCCTTTTAGCCTGAAGTAAGCTATCACTGGAGCCAGAACCTTTGTGAATACTCTGGGCAGTGGATAAGCCAAAGGGCAATGCAGAGAACTGATAATGAGAATTTCCAGCTCGAAACGCAGATACTTCCTGCAACTTAGTCTTATAGGCACATGAAGGTAAGCTTCCTTGAGATCTAAAGTTACCATCCAGTGATCTTTGCCCAGCAGAGGTAAAAGCTGTTGTAACGTCAACATTTTGAACTTGGGAATGTCCAGATAAGTGTTGAGGATAGATAAATCCAAAATTGGTCTCCACGTGTTCCCCTTCTTCGGTACTAGGAACAGGCGAGAATAAAATCCTAGGCCCCTTTCTGGCACAGGAACTGGCTGAATGGCCCCTATTCGGAGCAACAGAGAAATTTGCTTGTGAGCCTCTTTTCTTTGTGGAGGAGGAATGTCTGGCATGCCTTTGAAAGGAGGCAAGGTATGGAAATAAAACCTGTAACCGTGGTGAATGATATCCAGAACCCATCTGTCTTGGGTAATTAAATCCCAATTTTCTTTGAAAAGAGACAGCCTTCCTCCCAAAGGTGCTGTCAGGCGAGAATGTACCGGCAGCTGAAAAGGCAGGTCATTGGGTCTGCTTACGAAAGGACTGACCCCTGCCCTCACCAGAAGTCTGAGCAGGGGAACTCCCTGTCCTAGGCCTAAAAGAACCTTGAGCTCTGCCCCTACCACGTCTAGACCTACCCCTAGACTGGGAATCATAAGCAGGATAAGTCCATCCCTTAGTAGGCCAATTTCTACTGAACTTCGGAGGCTGCACCTGCAAAAAATCCTTAACAGTTTGCATAGACTTAGCCTTGTCCTCCATTTTATTTAAAACTGCTTCCACAGGCGAACCAAACAACACATCAGACTGCAAAGGAGCATCCAAAATCCTTGTTTTAACATGCTCAGCTAAATTCTGATCTCTCAACCAGGCATGCCTACGAAGAACAGAACCAGTGGCAGCCACCCTCGAGGAGGCCTGCACAGCATCAAAACCACACTGCAAGGAATGTTTACCCACCTGTTCAGACACATGAACTAAATCCTGCAACTCTTTACACTCAATACCTTCTGCCAGAGCATCCACCTTAGATTTCAATTGTGAAAGGAGGTAATTCTGATATTTTAACATGTGAAACTGACAATTCAACGCCCTCATGGCTAAAGTGGAAGAAGTATACACTTTCTTTCCCCATCTATCCAAAGCCCTTGCCTCTTTATCAGGAGGAACAGGATTTTTAACAACAGAGGCCTTCACACCTTTAGGCCCCTGAGAGACAGTTTCGGGTCTGCCCTAGGACTCTTAAAAAGATACTTATGAGCTTCAGGCACCCTATAGTACCTATCCGTTTAACCGGGCAGGAGGCAAAGAATCAGGATTCAGGGAAGCCTCTGCAAAAACATCTTCCACCACATTCAGAACAGGAGGTATAGCTAAAGGCCTATGCTGGGGTAAAACAAGAATTCCCTAAGCCTCTTCCTGGAATCAGAGAAATCTTGGCCTTCCCATTTAAAATGCTCGCTCATGGAATGCAGAGTCTCTGAAAATGAAAAATCCTCAGGAGGAGAAGCTAAAGGAGTAGAATCATCCACATCAGAATCAGAATAAGGAGGATACTCCTGCAAGTCTTCAGCCGAAGACTCAGAAGCCTCCGAACAGTGCTCAAAACTCTCAAACTCAGGTTCCACCCTAGGCCTCTTATCAGGAGGGGGCATAGAACCTCTAATCATAGTAATCAAATCCTCTGCCATTTTAAGCATATGTTTCTTAGGCAAAGACCCTGAAGCACTAGGGGAAACCCCCACTGAAGCTAAACTTGGCCTGCCTCTCAAAGAAGCCTTGGAAACAGAAGGGGAGG
Organism: Protopterus annectens; assembly: GCF_019279795.1. Classification (NCBI taxonomy): domain Eukaryota; kingdom Metazoa; phylum Chordata; order Ceratodontiformes; family Protopteridae; genus Protopterus; species Protopterus annectens. The sequence goes on from NC_056745.1 coordinate 1,401,051,672, forward strand.
CTCTAACCACCTTAGGAAGAGAGGGAAGAACAGCCACCTGAGAAGCCCCCTCAGCCTGGCCTACTTCCTGAGAGGATACATCCTGTAACAATAAAGTCTCTCCCTGAGACTCCAAAGAAACACCTGGCAGAACCTCCGGCTCCACTGAGCCTTCTAAAGAACCGACGTCAGGGACTGTCGGTTCTTCCTCTAGGCTTTGCTGCTTTGTCCTTGCGCTTTTGGCGAAGCGGGCGTCGGAGCATCCGGCGGCATTTTATAATTACAACGCTTCCCAAAACTAACCTGGCACAGTCTAACCTTCTCTTAATAGTGCGTTTGTTAAATCTAGCACAAGAGCGGCATCCAACAACGCCGTGCTCAGGCCCTAAACAAGGTATACACAAAGTATGGTAATCCCTATGAGGTATCTGTTTCCCACAAGAAATACAGTTATTCACTTTTTCTGACATCCGCTTAAATACTGAGGCAAGAAAAAAACAAAATATTCCCCAACGGGGTACTTAGCCAACTTTGATTCGGTCTGAAACTCTGACTTCAGAAACTTTCAGAACGCCAACCTGCACTCGCAAAATTGCTTCTGCATCGGACCATGCGGCAAAAAAGACTGAGGATATGACGTCGGTCATGCGCATTAGTACCCTGACGTACTGACGTCAGTCTAATGCGCCCTGACCGACGTCAGCCATATACTTTGGTATTCGGGCCGACTGGACAGCGGACTACCCAATAGTTAGGACTGCAGCAATGTGGAATGAAGAACATCCACCATGTTGTCAACCCTTTGTGGAAGTGAGAGAGTCTAACAATGCTGCCCTTGCCCATGGGCTGTCACTGTGTGGATACAGGAGTTAGGACTTAAAAGAAAAAATCCTGATGGCTGCCCTAATGCTGTCTCTTCCAGGTTGACCCTTAGCTCACCATGTTATTAAAGAATGACTGGGACAACTGGATGGAAGGGGATGATGACCAACAGGCAGAAGAAGAAAACTGTTAAAAAAATGACTTCAACGGCATGCATTTCACCTATACTAGTAAGAAAATTCAAACTGGCCTTTATCTTTTACCACAAGGACAGTATTCAAGGTCAGAAATTACAATCATCTTTAAACTTAAACATTTTTAAAAATATCAGCTTCTGATTTATGATCTCTAATAACTCTTGAAATTTTATCCTCCACTTAAACAAAATGAATACTTACTGCCACACCAATCAGATATAGCAAAATTATTAAAGAAATCAAATATAGAACCATTATAGGCCAAGTCTAAATTTGAAAGAATTAACTACAATCTTGGCCAAGATGATAATATTTTTAAATTATGTAACAGCAAAATAAAGAGAAGGATTTATTTAAGATAGACAAATCATCCCAATCATGAGTATACCAAAACTGCTGAAAACAACCAAATTCTTTCAACTGAGAAATTATTTTCTAAGCAATCATTTTAATGTTAACTATATTGTGCTCCCTTTTAACCCTAGGTCAAATAGTAGACAGCATTAGTTCCATAAAAATAATTAAAATAACCTGACTTTATCAGCCTTACTAGCTTCAATATTGTATTCAACATTCAAGATATGGTAACATCATACTTGTTAAAATTAATTCAGTGTGTACTGATCTCCCAGTAGGTTCTGGGCAGTATATATTCATTATTTTATTGGATAACCAGATATATAGGTCTGATGACCCTGTTCAACTGGGTTGGCACAAATGACAATTGCAAATATTTTAGTAGATGTATATTAAGTTTATGAAAGAAGAAAGCTTGGAATTTAGATAAACTAGCAATAATGCTAAAAACAATGATTTTAAAAATCTTCTTAAACTGTAGACTGCCACACCTGCAAAGTAAAGATTATAAAATCTGTGCCAATACTGCTGATAAATATCTTAATATCTACTCTCAAATTTATAGGACCTTATCAATTTGAATCTGTTCCTACTTCGAGGTAGGACACCAAAATGCTAATACTTTTCCTCATTTAAGAAAAAAAAAGAAGCATATTCCTGAGAACCTTTGCAATTTACTAATGGAATTATTGAGTAACTCAGCTCATCATCGTCTTTCGGCTGTTCCCGTTAGGGGAGGGTAACAAGGACTGCAACAGTGAATACATGCGAACATCTACATTTATGGTAAGTGTACACAACTGTACTATGTTCTTCGTGTTTCACTGTTGCAGTCATTACATTTGGGTAGATTCCCAAAGTTATGGTTGGGAGGAGGAATTTACATAGCATTAGGGCCAGCTATAAGGCCCTGCAAGACTGCGTGGCAAAGCCAGCTCTGGATTTAGAGAAAACTGGCAAATGATAATGCTTGGTGAAACATGAAAAACACACTGCCACAGCTAGGAATCACCCATCGATACTTTATTAATCCAAATTACAAACAGATTGAGCGTTTTCTTCTCTTAACCAGGGATTTCATCAGAATCTACTTACAATCAAAATTTCCCCCTTTAAATACTTTATTGTAGTAGTGATGTCACTCATTAAAAACTGATGAACCAGATTTAAAGTGCAACAAGCATAAAAAATATTTTATCTGTTGTGCATTCTTTAAAATATTCATAAAAATCTTTATAAATACACAATAACCTCATTTAAAAAAATATATATTATTCACCTTCCCACTTTCTATCTTTAAAAACATGTTTAAAATTAATTTCATAAGAACCACTTTTTTATTTAATATAGGCTGTATAGATATTATTTCATTTAAGCCTGGAGGTAAACTTGCTTGCAGTTTGATTTGCCATTTAGTTTCCCTCTCTTCTATATGGCTCCTATAATCACCACCCCTCGGGTTTTTTGTCACTTTTTCTAAAATGCTGAATCTAAATTCTTTACAGTCCAGGGAGATACTGATATGTCTATAAATAGCATTATTGGTGTTTTTAGTACTAATTTGGTATGTGTGTTCATATATCCTGTCCCTCAATCTTCTCTCAGTTTTACCTACGTAAAAACTGGGACAGGATTTACACATAGCCAAATATATTACTCCAGTAGTTTGACAATTTCCTTTCTCTGGTCTTACTACAGTTTTTAAAAAATTATTAATTTTTATCTTCTCATCTAAACAAATGTATTTACATTGTGAGCAATTACCACATTTTGTGGTACCATGCTTGGTAATAGTTTTAGAAACCATTTCAAAATTCTTTTTCAAGTTTGGGCCAACTTTATAAACAAAATTTGGTTTACTACCTCCGATATTCCACAGTTTTGGGTTATTTTTAAGAATAGGCCAGTTTTTGTTTACAATTGTTTCTACCTCTATTGCCTTACTACCATATGGGACAATCATAGCTCTTTCATATCTTTTATTTTCTACTACATTTACATTCTTGTGAAGTACAACTATTCCCTAGTAATGGTTTGTATTTCTTGCCCCATTCGTCTCTAACATAATCAACATATTCCTTTATTATTTTCACAGGGTACCCCCCTTTCTTTAAACATGTTAGCAACTTCTATTAATTCACCTTCTAGGTCTTCTTGTTTCGAGGTCATTCTGGCTATTCTTATTAATTGGCCTTTTATTATACTATTCTTTTGTCTGACTGGATGGTCACTAGTATATTGCAAGTAAGAATTACTGAAGGATGGTTTTCTGTAGACTTTAGATTTAAAACAATTAATATATTTTTCTATATATGTATCCAAATAGTTTATTCCTTTCTTATTATGTACATATGTGAACGTTAAGAATCCTGTACTTTCATTAAAATACTGAACTAAATCTATAATTCTATTCTCTGGACCTTGCCATAGAATAAAGATGTCATCCAGGAATCCCACATATAATTTCATATAATGAAAGAACTCACTGTTGAACACATACTTTTGTTCCCACTCCAAAAGTACAAGATTGGCAAACAGGGGCACAAGAAGCTGACAGTGAGCATATTCTTAAGGACTCATGGGACTTTCTACGAAGAATAAAGAAAGATCTTTGGAATAATGATATAATTTTCCTTACTATAGATGTAGTAGAATTATTTACATCCATCCCCAAAAAAGAAGGTCTGGAATTTTTTGGAGAATGTCAGTGATTGCTAAAAGGAAAGCAGTTTTCCAAGAAAGAAATTTTAAGTCTGCAGTAGCAGCTGGCTTGAAAGGAGGTACAGTGGGTTTCTCCAAGACAAAGTTAAGGTCCCAGGCTGGGGTTGGAGCTCTCCTGGGTGGTCTCAAAATTTTGGCCTCTCTCAGGAACTGCCTGAGCAGTGGATGTGAGAAGAGGAGAGGTTCTGTGTTATAATGAGCTGAAATGGCTGAGGCATGGATTTTAATTGAGGAAAAAGACAGGCCCTTGTGAAGCATCTCAGTTAAGTATTGTAAAATCTGAGGTAAATTGGGCACTGCTGTGTTCATCCCTCGAGATTGGTTCCACGCACAGAATCTTTTTCCATTTTTCAGCATAACATTTTATAGTACTAGGCACAGGTTTGCTGAGGGATGGTAAAGGAGAGATTATGTAATTAGCCAGGCTGCAAGGTTCAGTGTTAGAAGCTGACGGTGCAGAATCTGGTTCTCGTGCTGAGAAAGCAGGGAAGGAGTCTGAGGCAGGTGCCATGGAGATAACAGTGACACACTGCACAGGAGGGGGTAGCAGTGTTGGCGCAGCCAGTCTGGAGCAATCAAAATCATCCTTGGCTTGTCCTGTTTGATTTTTAGTAGTACTTTGGAGAGAAGAGGCAGAGGGGGAAGGCATAGACTGACAGAGCATCCACTTTCCAGGCATGTTTGTGAGGAGTCCTTGTGCAAAATTTGTCCAAATGGTAGTTCTGGGGAGAGGCAAACAGGTCTATATCTGGGCTCCCCCCCATTTGCTTGTCAACATATTGAAAATCCTTGGTTCCAGTTTCCACTCGTGGGTCCATGAGTTTTCTGCTTAGTCCGTCTGCCAGTGTATTTAATTTTCCTGGCAGGAATTGAGCTTGTAGGTGCACTTGCTAGCTCAAGGCTGTGTTCCACAATGCCATGGCTAGTCTGCAAAGGGGGTAAAAATGTGTACCCCTCTGTTTGTTTATGTACCACATAACACTGGTGTTGTCCATCTTTACCATTAGTTGTATTGAAAAAATGTGGTCCTTGAAGGCTGTCAGAGCATTCTGTACAGCTAACATTTCCTTTTGATTGATATGCAGGTGCATTTGACTTGGGTTCCAGAGAACTGATAGTGTGTGTAGTCTGCTTTGAAGCGTGGGTATCTTCTGCAAGATTCCCTGATTGGGATGTGCAGGTATGCTTCTTTTAACTCTATTGTTGCCAACCAGGCATCTTTGCCTAGCATAGGAAGTAATTGAAGAGTCAGCATCTTGAATTGTGGAATCTCCAAAAAGGTGTTTAGAGAAGACAGGTCCAGGATAGGATGCCATGAATTGTCTTTTCTGGGTACCAGGAAAAGTCTCTAGTAAAAACCTTGTCCCTTTTCCTCTTCTGGTACCAGTTGAATAGCCCCCATGTTTAATATAGAAAGTACTAGTTTTTGGGCCTCTGCCCACTAATTTTGGGGTAGGTCTGGACACCTGCTTGGTATTGGCAACGTGTGGAAGTGAAATCTGTATCCCTGGGACACTATATTTAAAACCCATTTGTCCTGTGTAATGAGTTCCCAATTCTTTGCATGAAGAGCAAGCTTTCCTCCAAAGGGGCAGTCAGTTGATAAGTGCTTGGAAATTTTAAAAGGAAGTCATAGAGACAGTTTACCATAGGGGGAGTCTTATTTCCAGATTTGGAAGTGGAGGCCCTCAACTGCTTAGTTTTGTGTCTCCCCTGGGACTAAAACCTGGGGTTTTTGCTGTGTCTGGGTTTGGCTTGAGAAGACCTGGAAGTGGCTGGAAAGGGCCAGTGCCTACTAAATCTAGGAGGCTGAACTTGTAAAAAAATCTTTAACAGTTAGCATAGATTTAGCTTTATCTTCCATCTTTTTAAAAACTTCCTCAGCCTTGTTCCCAAACAGGTGGCCCTGATTTAAAGGAGCATCCAACAATTTAGCTTTAACATGATCAGGCAAAGATTGCTCCTTAAGCCAAGCATGCCTTCTGAGCACAGACCCAGTAACAGCAGCCCTGCAAGAGGCCTCTAATGAATCAAAACCACACTACAAAGTATGTTTTCCAACTTGTTCAGCAGATTGCATTAAATCCTGTAATTCTTTATTTTTCACACAGACAGGAATCAACTAATTTTCCGTTTAAGCAGTCCAACAACATGTTGCTGATATGTTAACATATGACTGACAGTTTAAAGCCCTAATGGCCAAGGTTGCAAAAGTGTAAACCTTCTTACCCCATCTATCCAGGGCCCTGGAGTCTCTATCAGAAGGGGTAGGATTTTTAGCAGTAGAAGCCTTAATGCCCTTGGGCCCCTGTGAAATAGTCTCTGGATATGCAATAGGATTTTTAAAAAGGAACTTGTGGGACTCAGGGACCCTGTAGTATCTGTCAGGTTTTCTGGGAGCAGGAGGCAGGGAATCAGGGGCCAAACTAGATTCCGAAAAAGCATCAAATCAACAATGTCTAGTACAGGAGGAATAGCTAAAGACCTATGCTGAGGTAGGAGAAGGAAATCCCTAAGCCTCTCTTTTGAATCAGAAAAATCCTGGCTTTCCCAGTGGAAATGCTCCCTTAGAGTATGTAAGGTTTCCCCAAAAGAAAAATCCTCAGGAGGGGAAGCAGAGGGAATGGATTCCTCTGCATCAGAATCTTCATAAGTAGATAAGGGCAAATCCAGATCATCAGAAACAACAGAATCCTGATCAGAAGATTCATAGTCAACTTCAGTCCTAGGCCTCTTAGAAGGGGGGGGGGGTTGGCTACCCCTGATTAGAGTTATTAGATCTTCAGCCATTCTTATCATTTGTTTTTTAGGCATAGAGGCCTGAGCATGTGGCCTGGGCGTTGGTATTTTAGGCATGGATCGAGATTTAGGCATAAGTAAAGAAGGAGGTGTCAGTTTGATATGCAAGTCCATAGGCCTGAATACACCCTCAGAAGCTGGTGCCTGCACAGCGGCTCCAGACCCATCCAAGGTAGAGACATCCGCGGGTTCCATAGTTGAAGCATCCCACGGCATACCGGACTCCGAATGGGTCTCAGTAGAGGCCTGAGAATCAGAAGTAGCGGGTATCAGGGGCTGCAAAAGCGCCTCACTGAGTACCGGCGAACTGGCAACTGGCTTAGGAGAAGCGTCATTGGCAGTTTTGGATCTCGGCAGCCTGTCTCTGCGTTTTTTCGGAATCCTGGTAGTCGGATGGCTAACTGATGTCATTTCTGGATAATTAAACAGAGAACCGAAATATTTAGAGGTGAAAATATACAGACTACGGATAGTACGCTGATTAAATAAAGCACAAAACTGACAGCAAGGTACATCATGGTCAGGGTCTAGGCAAGGAATAAAGTGCGAATGAAAATCTTTATGAGGTAATTGATTTCTACAAGTAATGCAATTATTAACTTTTACTGACAATCGGTAAGGAGCAAGAAAAAAGTTTCCCCAATGGGGTACTTCGCTTTAGTTGAAGACTTTGGTTCTGAAACTCGAAAACAAAAATTTCAGGAATTGGCCGACCAGCACTTGTGAACTGCTTCTGCTTCGGGCTCCGCATGGCAAGAAAGACTGATGTAATGTCGTCGGCTGCATGTTTTATACCCCTGATGGCCTGACATCATGGAAGAAGGGACAGCAACCGATGCAGGACCCAAGACTTCGTTAATCAGGCCGAATGAGGGCTACCTGCAAGCAGATAACCCAAATGTAATGACTGCAACAGTGAAACACGAAGAACATCCATACTGCTGATCACTAATAATCAAGTCCCTTCTTAACCTAGCTTTCACTACTCTTTCCCATAACTTCATGCTGTGACCGATCAATTTAATCCCTCTATAGTTACTACAGCTCTGCATATCACCCTTATTCTTAAAAATCGGTACAAAAACATTTTTCTCCATTCCTCAGGCATCCTCTCACTTTCCAAGATTTCATTAAACACTCGCTAATTATACAAAATATTCCTTGCCATCTATCAAAGAACAAAAGCCCTTATATCAACGTTGGCACTTTTTTTTTTTTAAATATATCAATATGCATCCAATACCTATGTGGCAACACTCAAAGCTCTTCCAATTAAATATTCAGCTTACACAAATGACATTTTATTATCAACAAACACTTCATTAATAAATGTATTTAATTAGGGACTTAAAACTTATAGTATATACAAATACATACTGAAAAGAAAAACATTGTTAGCAAGTGCTATTTACATAACTTCCATTTGCAGTTTTAAGCCATCAGAACTTGGATCTAGGATGAACAAGTGCACAGCTACACTGAATCTAAAGCAGCTAGACAAAGGCAATAACTGAAAACCATTAATACTTCGAAAACATAAGCAAGTCAAGTGTGCTTGTATTTACCCTCCTACATCCTCACTTAGTTTAACTTCCAGTCTTATAAAACTATGGATAATGGAGAAACACTACACTAAGAAAAAACTGTTCCTTTTCTGTTTACAGCATTCTGCTGGAAAAAAAAAAATAACTATCTGAAGTTCAAAAAACAAAGGTACAAAAACTCCCTACTCCCTCACTCAGACTCCTGTATAAGTAACCTAATCAAACAGTAAAACTCCACCAACTATAATATTAACAGTAGTACTTGTTACTGCCACATATATATGTGGAACAATGAATATGGACTCAGATAACTTCTTCTTTCGGCTTTTCCCGGTTAGGGGTTGCCACAGCGAATCACCTGTCTGCTCATGATTGGCAGTGGAGATTTATGGTGTTGAGTTGCCAGCCCGGCACCTAACCTTCCACAGAAGGCACACACACACACACACACACACACACACACACACACACACACACACACACACACACACACACACACACACCCCTAGGGCCAATTTAGAGTGTCCAATCCATCTACAGCATGTCTTTGTGATGTGGGAGGAAACGCGACCACAGGGAGGACATGCAGACTCCACACAGAAGGCACCCCAGCCGAGGATCAAACTGGAGAACCTCTTGCTGTGAGGCAGCAACGCTAACTGCTGCACCACCGTGGCCGCCCGAATATGGACTCAGATAACATATTGGCAGAATAACTTGTTCCACCAATAGGTAGCCAGGACACAGACAGAAAAGTTCAGGTGGCACATTTTTTTCTCCACAAGAAACATGTTTATTAAATCATTAATTATCGCACAGGTAATCATACATTTACATAAATCAACACAACCCATACTGACATAATTTATTTGCAAACATTATACATAATTTATAATCTACCCAGTCAGTATCAGCTCATTCAAATCTTGCTTCTTTTAAACCTCACCCCCCTCTGCAATTATTATTCCCACAATTCCCATTTTTTTCTATGTAATTTGCTCCTACCCTTCTCTAAACATCACATTTCCAGTTGTTTTATCTCTGTTACTATAGTCAGTACTTCTAGTATGGTTGGTTTAGTCTTTGATTTCCGTTTTCTAGTAATTGCATTTTTGGAAGCCACCATAACTAAATTCAGCAAGGCCTTATGTCTAGGCAACTCCTTTTCTTAGGATACATCAAAAAATCATTTCCTTAGTTATATCAAGTTGCTCACTCAGAATTTCTGATAAGAGTAGTCTGCAGGGAATTTTTAAAGTCTGCTAGGTCATTACACTCCCAAAAAATATGTTCCCAATTACCTCTTTCTTCCCTATCACATCTCCAAAATCTGCTATCTACCTGACTAAAATTTATTTGGAGTCTACTTGGGATATAAAAATACCTATATAAAGACTTCCAAACAAAGATCCTAAATATTCTAGACTTTGTTGCTAATTTGAGAGGCATACATATACCTCCCCATTGTTTCTTTGTGAATTGCTTATCCAGTTTCCCTTCTCAATCCTTTCTAACCTTCTGATAGAGTCTTACATTTAACATGAAATATTTTATATGCTCTACGAATTATTCCCTTTTTCACAGAAGCTTCTGTTCTAGATTCTACTAAAAACTCTGCCAGTGCTGGTCTTATGCTTAGAATCCCCTTTTTCTATCTCCTTGCCTATATTCTGATATCAATCCTTGATGGGGATGTTAATGTCCAGCCTGAAATCCAAATAAATTCCTGGACTCTTACCATTCCATCACCTTTCTGTCTCTAATTGTTTGGTCCCAATATCTTGGAGTTCTTTTGCCAGTTTTCGCCGATAAATTCCAGCCCCCTCTTGCCTAGTGTCTGCATCCCTATCAGCAGAATTTCCTTTCTCCATTCCCCTTTTGGCTTAGTTCTTAGAATATGTTCTACTACTTTATGAAAATAATATTACTTATTTATATTTGTGGACCAGGAGTGTCCGACTGGACGTAGGTCCATTTTCAGCGGAGGCCCGGGGAGAAAAGCTCAACAGTTAAAATGAACAGACAGTAGTTATATTGGATTACATAGCGATTAACAATTTACATAGCAATTGCTTACAACATATTTACAGATGAAGAAAGTACAGTTTTGTACCTACCATAAATGTAGATGTCCGATAGGTATACATCTGCAGTCATAACATATATGCATCTGCAGTCATAACATATGGGTAGAATAAAATAGCCAAACTGGGGGAGGAGGTACTAAGATAATGATGGTGTAGTTAAGATCCCCTGTAAAACTGCAGTTGCAAAACCTGCTCGGGATCTGGAGTATAAAGGAAGATTGTAATGCTTGGCAAATGTATGCACGGAGCTCCAAGTAGCAGCTTCTAAAATGTCTTTGGTAGCCACTCGTAGGAAAGCTGTAGTGGTGGCTGTGGCTCTTGTGGAGTGAGGCCTGATATTTTCAGGAGTTGTCTTTCCATGAAAAGAGTAACAGAATCGAATGCAATTTCCTATCCATTTTGAAATTGTCTGTTTGGAAATTGCTTTTCCTTGCACTCCAGTTGCATATGCTACCAGAAGCTGGTCAGTTTTTCTGCTGGTTTTAGTTCTGTCCAGATAGTAGCGTAGTTGTCTGTGTACATCCAAGGTGTGCAATAGTTTTTCCCCCCTGTTCTGTGGGTTAGCGAAGAACGTAGGCAAATGAATAGCTTGGTTCAAGGATACCCTGGATACCACCTTTGGCATGAAAGTAGGATTGGTTCTCAGAGACACTCTATCCTGGTGAAAGATAACGAAAGGCTGCACTGCCATTAATGTCTGTAACTCGGATACCCTTCTTGCTGAAGTGATTGCTAGAAGGAAAGCAGTTTTCCAAGATAAGAACTGTAAGTCTGCTGATGCTGCTGGTTCAAAAGGGGGAAGTGTTAATTCTTCCAGCACAAAATTGAGATCCCATGCAGGCAGAGGTGGTTTCCTTGGAGGTTTTACATTTTTGATCCCTCTTAAAAATTGTCTGAGGAGAGGGTGAGAGAAGATAGGAGGATCCATGTTGTACTCTGCTGAAATTGCTGAAGCATGAATCTTAATGGAAGAATAGGACAAGCCATTGTGGAACAGTTCTGCTAAGTATTCTAGGATGTGTGCTAGGTTTGCCAGTGTGACATTTGTACCCTTTCATGCACTCCAAATGAGGAATCTCTTCCATTTAGCTGAGTATGTTTTTCTTGTGGAGGGTCTGCGAGCCTCCAGGATAATGTCCTTGACCCTCTGAGATAAAACAGTTTGGTTTTGTTTTATGCAATTTTCCAGGCAGTTAGCTGCAGCGTTTTCAAGTTTGGATGCAGGGTCTTGTAGTTGTTCTGCGTTAGAAGTAAAGGCCATAGGGGTAGAGGCCATGAGTTCGTCCGAGACATGCTTCTCAGTAGCGGATACCAATGCTGCCTTGGCCAGTCTGGAGCTATCAGAATCACCTTTGGCTGTTCCTCCCTGATCTTCAGTAGAACTTTGTACATCAATGGGAGAGGTGGAAAGGCATAAACTGTCAGGGCCTTCCAGCTGAAAGAAAGGGAGTCCACCCTCCAGGCTTGTGGGTGGTATTCTCTTGAGCAGAATTTCTTCAGTTGGTGGTTGAGTGGGGAGGTGAACAGGTCTATCTCTGGCATTCCCCATTTCTTTGTTATGTTTTTGAAGATGTCTGGATGCAGCATCCATTCGTGAGCATCCGTGGTAGTTCTGCTTAAGCTGTCTGCTAGTGAATTCTCTTTTCCTGGTACGAATTTGGCCTGCAGTTGAATGTTGAGATTCAGGCCTCGGTTCCACAGGTCCATTTCCATCCGGCATAGAGGATAGGAATGCATGCCTCCCTGTTTGTTGATGTACCACATGACTGTGGTATTGTCTCTCCTTATCAGCAGATGTCCTTGCTGGAGGAATGATTTGAATGCCTCGATTGCATGCTTCACTGCCAGCATCTCCTTCAGATGTATTTGTAGATTCAGCTGGTCTTGAGACCATAGGCCTTGGATACACTTGTCTTCCATGTGTGCCCCCCAGCCTAGGTCTGAGGCATCTGTGGTGATGGTCTGCCTTGGTTGTGGTTTGTGGAAAGGCAACCCTCTGTTGGTCTGGCAGGCCTGAGCCCACCACAGGAATTCTTTTTTCAGGCATGGAATGATTGGTATCATGGTTTCTAGACTGTGTCTGTGTTGAGACCATACATTCCTTAGGTACCATTGTAATTTTCTCATATGCAGCCTGGCATGCGGGATCAAGATTATGCAAGATGCCATGTAACCCAGGGCCTGCAGGACTTTCCTTGCAGTAAGCTGAGTTTGTCTTGTTAAAGCCATGAAGTAGACTGGGAGTTGCTTTTGTTTTTCTTCTGTGAGAAAAGTCATCTGAGTTATTGTGTCCAGATCTGCACCCAAAAATGTTATCCTTTGGGATGGCACTAGTCTTGACTTCTGGATGTTGACTGTGTATCCCAAGGCTTGTAACAGTTGTATGACATAGGCCAAATCCTTTATTATTTTTGTCTTGTTGTCCGCTTGTATTAGGCAGTCGTCCAGGTATGGGTAGATCTGAATTCCCTGAAGCCTGCAATGTGCAATTACCGATGCCAGGCATTTTGTGAATACTCTGGGTGCAGTAGATAAGCCAAAGGGCAATGCTGAGAATTGATAATGCTGTGATCCTGCAAGAAATCTGAGGTGTCTTCTGCAATCTGGTCATATGGGGTGCAGGTATGCCTCCTTGAGATCTAGAGTCACCAGCCAAGACTCCTTGCCCAACATGGGAAGAAGTTGCTGTAGGGTCAGCATCTTGAATTTTGGTACAATGAGATATGTGTTTAGTGTGGACAAGTCGAGAATAGGCCTCCATTGAGTTTCTTTTCTTGGTACAAGGAATAGTCTGGAGTAAAATCCTTGGCCTTGTTCCATAGATGGTACCCTTTCTATTGCTCTCATCCTTAGTAAGTTGATGATTTGTTTTAGAGCCTCTGGCTTCTGGCTTGGTGGAAGGTTTGGCATTCCTCTCTTTTTTGGTCAAGTGTGGAAGTGAAACCTGTAGCCTTTGTCTATTGTTTGCAATGTCCATTTGTCTCCTGTAATGCAATGCCAGTTTTTCGAAAATAAAGCTAACTTTCCGCCCAAGGGTGCTTCCAGTTGCTCCCTGGTAGGCGGAATCAGAGCCAAGTCATTGTGTCGTCCTGTGGAAGTGGTTGTAGTCGCAGCTGTGGCAGTACTCCTCTGGTTGGCAGGTTGCCACTGACGACCCCTGTAGGCACCCCTTGATTGACATCTGCCTCTTGGGCATCTATTCCTGCCCCTCTGTGCTCTGGAGGTGTCTGGAAAGGACCAATTCTTTGAAGGCCAGTTTCTGCTGAACCTCGGAGGTTGGACCTGCAGAAAATCCTTGACTGTTTGCACAGATTTAGCTTTTTCTTCCACTTTCTTTAGAATCTCCTGTGCAGGGGAGCCAAATAAACTTTGTTTCTCCATAGGGGCATCTAGGAGTTTAGACTTGACATGGTCTGGCAAGGATTGCTCTTTTAGCCAGGCATGCCTTCGAATCACTGCTCCAGTCATAGCTGATCTAAATGAAGCCTCCAGTGCATCATAGCCACATTTTAAGAAATGATTACTGACCTGCTGAGAGTTGTGTACCAAATCCTGAAGGGACTTACGGTCTAAAGGTTCAGGAGAGGAAAGCTTTTATTCAGCTGATCTAACAAAAATTCCTGGTACTGTATCATATGGAATTGACAGTTTAAAGCCCTGGCAGAAAGAGTAGCAGATGTATAAACCTTTTTCCCCATCTCTCTAATGCTCTTGACTCTCTTTCAGAGGGTAGGGGGTTTTTGGCAGTGGCAGCTGCAACACCCTTTGGGCCCTGAGAAATAGTTTCTGGGTCTGCAGCATGGGCCTTATACAAGTGGAAGTCAGAATCCAGGACCCTGTAATATCTGTCAGGTTTGGCAGGGGCCGGGGGAAGAGAATCAGGGGCAGAACTGACATCATTGTATGCATCATCAACAACTGATAGTACAGGTGGTATGGCTAAATGCCTATGCTGTGGCAAGTGTAAAAATGTCCTTAGCCTTTTCCTAGAATCAGAAAAATCCTGACCCTGCCATTGAAAGTGTTCCCTCATTGAGTGCAAAGTCTCCCCAAAGGAAAATTCTTCTGGGGGGGGGGGGGAGGCAGAAGGAATGGAGTCTTCTGCATCCGAATCCTCATAAGGCGAGTATGGTCCTTCCTGATGGTCTGATAAATCAGATCCATCCGAGGAATAATCAGAGGGGAGAGGTTCAGGGGGTTCAGTCCTAGGCCTTGTCAGGAGGAGGTTGTGAGGCCCTGTCTGGGTGAGGTTGGGATCCCCTAATCAGAGATATAAGGTCCTCAGCAAGGCTGAGAATCTGAGAACTTGAGGAAGGTCTCTGAGAGGAAGATTTTGTTGGTAAGGCCTTGGAAATTTCAGCTGCTTTGGCCCTGGAGAAGGCCTTAATAGACAGAAGCAGGGGGCCTAGCTGCCCCACGTGCAGGAGTAGAAATGTCCAACGGAATGGTGTCGGACAATTCTTGTGCGCCTGCTTCTTCGGTAGGAATTTCTGTAGCCGACTCAGCCGGGGCCTCTCTGGACTCGGTTGTCGGAGGTATGTTTTCGGCAGAAGGAAGAACCGAGGAGCCGAAACCGAGACACTCGCGGTAGGCCTAACCGTGGTTTCAGCCGAAACCGCGGGCCGCAAGTGTCTGTCCTTTTCCTTGCGTTTTTTGGCTAAATGCGTAGTCGGAGTCTCCGACGGCATTTTATATGCAAAAGCGGATCCAAAAATCTCTTCTGCAAACTCCGACCGACGTCTAAGTGTCCGTCGGTTGAAGGAAGCACAGGCTAAACAAGCTGATACATCGTGGTCTGGGCCTAAGCAAGGAAGGCAGTAAGAGTAGAAATCCTTATGAGGTATTTGTTTCCCACAAGTTAAACAATTATTTACTTTGTCTGACATCGGCTGAGACAAGAAAGAGTCCCCAACGGGGTACTTAGCTTTTTTTAGAAGTCTTCGGTAGCTGAAATCTCTGGATCTGACCGACCGGCACTTGCGAACAGCTTCTGCTTCGGGCACCGCGCGGCAAGAAAGACTGAGGAAAATGGCGTCGGCTGATGCCTTTATACCCCAGAAGCTCTGATGTCGGGTGAAGTGCAACATCAGCCGAGGCCAGACCCAGACTTTTGAATCCGGCCGACCGAAGGGCTGCCTGAGGCAGGACAACCCATATGTTATGACTGCAGATGCATCCTTGAAGGACATCACAGTATATCAGTAGACAACTAGAATCTTTATATGTGAAGTACATAACGGACATTAACAAATGTTATAAGAAGAAGTTCCTGCTGTATAATAAGTACTAGGCTTATGAGGATCTGAGCTTGCTATAATCAAGGTAGTTAGTAGAGTGGAAAAAAAGGTAGTGGTTGGATGGTGTGGGTGATATTAAAGTGGGAGTTGCAAGGGCATAGCCAGCATGTTTTTTAGGTGCACTTTTAGTAAAGTTTTGAAGTGGGTGCATGATGGTATGTAGGTAATTGTGGGTGGGAGGGAGTTCCATAATTTGGCTATGGCGCAAGAGAATAGTGCTTCACCTGCAAGAGTTATTGGCTTTAGTGATCTGCAAGCGATTTTTGTTGCTGGATCTTAGTGATCTGGTGATGCGATAGGGTTGGAGTAGATTCTGGAGGGATGGAACATTTAGTGGATGGCTTACTAGTTTGTGGGTGAGTGAGTGTTGATACCATTGAAGGAGGTGAGGGAGTTCAAGCCAGCCCAGTTCAGCAAGTGAGAGACAGTTGTGAGTATGGTAGGATGCCCCTGTGGCAAATTTGCCACATAAATATTCTTTATGTTTACTGTTATTCTCCCCTTAAGGGGGCTGCATCCAAAATCCCAGTCTCTCTCTGTTTCTTGACCTTCCCCCTGTTTTGTTATCATCCATTTCCACTTTGAATTATATGTTTTTCCTTGTGCTATGTATAAGAGCCTTAACTGTGTAGCTGTGAAATACCCCTTCAAATCAGGTAATCCCCAGACCACCTTGTTCTGTTGGAAGGATCATCTTATTCCCCCTTGACTCTTGCTGCCTTATCCTCCCAGATAAAACCCTTCAGCTCTTTATTAATTGCTATCCACAATTTCTCCTCTGGTTAATAAAAATATGCTTGACCTGTGTATAAAATAAAAGGGACCAAAAACATTTGCATTTATTCATGTCCATAAAACAGAGCTTCCAACATCTCATTTTTCAATTATCTTTTGTTGAGTCTCTTCCCACATATCCTTAGGATTATGCATTAAAAGGATTCTGGTGCAGCAGCTTCTTTTTTCAGCTTTTCCCGGTTATGGGTCACCACAGCGGATCACCTGTCCGCTCGTGATTGGCAGTGGAGTTTTTTACTGTGTTGAGTTGCCAGCCCGGCACCCAACCTTCCACAGTAGGCCAATGTAGAGTGTCCAATCCACCTACAGCATGTCTCTGGGATGTGGGAGGAAACCGGAGCACCCAGAGGAAACCCATGCGACCACAGGGAGGACATGCAGATTTTGCACAGTAGGCACCCCAGCTGAGGACTGAACCGAAAATCCTCTTGCTGTGAGGTGGCAACACTAACCACTGTACCACCGCAGCCAGCCTGGTGTGCAGCTAAGTAATTCAATTTTTCATGCTACCAATAAATATGGATACTGCTGAACAATTCATGTTTGGATACATAATTTACAGCTATTGCCTTTGTTTTAGCTTCATTAAATTTATATCTCGAACAGATATGAAACTGTCTCAAATGCTCCACAGCACTGAAATGTTCTTTCTGGTTTTATCAGGTATAAAATATCATCCACAAATACAGCCAGCTTTTGCCTACCATAACAATTATATCCTTGAATTTGTGAGCCCCTTATTTTCTTTGCCAATTGTTCTTAATATACTCTAAATAACAAAGGAGAAAGAGGACAACCGCTGCCTGGTTGCTCTGCTCAAACAGAAAGTATTAGGGAGGAACCAACCCACTTTAATTTTCACCTCTGATTCCTCACATATCCTCTTAAATCAACCTTATAATTTTAATCAGGTAACGTAAATGTTTCCATTTCCCTGCTCATAGACTCCCAGCTTACTCTGTCATATGCTTTCTCTGTGTCAAGACCCACCAACAACACTGGTATTTTTTTACATTCTGCTTCCTTCTGGATCAGTGTTCTGTGAATGTTGTCAAATGTTTGCCTCCCTTCCACAAAACTACATTGATCTAGATCTATTAAATTTTGGCGTCACTTTAGCCATTATAGACAAACACTTTATAATCACGACTTAGGATTGAAATGGACATGTATGAAGTTGGATCTAATGTGTCTTTACCCTCTTTAGGTATTGCAGCCATCACTGCTTTCTTCACGGATGCTGGTGCTTCACCGCCTCTTAAAATGCTGTTAAAACCTTCCAGATCTTTATCAGGTTTTTCCCTCCTTGCCTCCAAACTTCCACAGGAATACCATCTATTCCTGGGGACTTTCCTGTGGATTGCTTATACATCACCCTTTTTATCTCATCTCCTCCTATCCTGTTAGTAATTGAACCTCATCTACCTCCAACCTTGGCATATTTAATTCTCCCACACAGTTCCATTAGTACCTTTTCTTGATTACCATATTCTTCGGCTTTATGCAGACTATCATAAAATTCCCAAAATACTTCTAGTACCTCTTTTGGATCTTTTATTATTTTCCTTCTTATAGGCTCCTTAAGCTTGGTGACAACCCTTTCTGTTGCCCGAGTCATTGTGCTACAAGTTTTTGTGCTCTGGAGTTATCAAAAAACAGCTGCTTAACATTAACTTTATAAAAACTCATGCATATTATCAAAGTAATCCCTTATTTTCTGTTTAGCATTCTGCAATTGCTCCTCTTCTTGTTCTAGGACATTTCCCCCTATTCTGCAACACCTTAACCTTTGTGAGCCCCTCTAAATAATCCTCGTTACTTCTTAACCATTTCTTATTTCTACCCTATTTTTAAACACTTTTATTCCACTCCAGAGCTATATTTTCAGAAGAAATGTCTATCTTCTCTAATAACTCCCAAATAATTTCCACTACCAGTTCCTTACATCCCTCGCTTTTTCAACAGATAGGTGGGAAAGCACCAGTGCCTCATTTTGATTTCATTACCCTGCATTTTTATTGTAGTTATGATAGGCTTATGATCTGAAATAGTTATTGGATGTGTATTAAAATTAAATGCACACATTCCTTTGAAATATAAGCTCCGTCTAACCTACCCTAGCATTTATATCTTGGGGAATAATATGTAAATTCACTCAGAGCTACTATTGAACTCACATTTTCCATGCCAAATATCTTCATAAATTTCTTCAAAAATCTACACTTCTTTTATATTTTCTCTTCTGGACCCACTGATGCACATTCAGTGCTGCAAGTCAAATTCCAGTCCCCACCTATAAGTAATATTCTCTGCTGAAAGCTGATTATTTCTCCCAAAATTTTCTTAAGCTTCATTATATCAGTTTTAGGTGGAATACAGATACATGTTAGTGTAATCCTCCACCCTTACCAGTAGCCCCTTAGTACTACAAATCTACCATCTTCATCTTTTTTTTCCATCTTCTATCACTACTGGAGCTCTTCTTGAAATTAATATAAGTACTCTTCTTTTCCTTTGTCCCAGTTATTCCACTGGATAACCATCCTGAAAAACTTTATCAAATTCACATGTTCAGTTCTTTCCAAATGTGACTCCTGTAGTAGAGCTATTTGCAATCTATACTTTTGAATATAGTTCACTATTCTTTCATTTTTGTCTGTATCTGTGAGACATTTACATTTAAAAAATAATACAGGAAGTGTCATTATGTTAAAAATGTTATTGTTCCCACCTTTTGTGTGCAACAGCTTTTTTGTTAAGCATCTAGTGCCAGCTTTTGTGTTGCATGCACACACTATTTGGCAGGTTGATCTTTTATACATTTGCTTCTTGTCAATCCATTTCAGCCTATGTCACAACTTACAAAACTTTTTGTTTTATTGAAAGCCCTCAAAAACACACCACTAAAATCTATTAACTTAATACTAACACAAAAAAAACAAACTATGTACATCTTCAAATATTGGAGTTTTACCCTCTTAATAGCAACAACTATCCCAGACCGACAGCCACACTCACAGTCCTGGATTAAACTAAAAGGAAGGTTATCCATGGTAAAATGCATGGTACAGCATATGCTTCTACTAAGTGCTGTCAGGTTTTGTCTCATCTTTATTAGTCTCCCAGAATGGGAAAACACTTGAATGCTTTCAGAAATCATTATAACCTAGTCATTGAAAGAAAGTAGTACTCTGTTTTTATTGCTCTTTATCCGACTGTCTTCATGGAGACACAAGAACCAGACACAGTTGCTTCTGCAAACATTGATTATTTGATAGAGGAAAACATTTTATTACATTCAATGTTCTTTATTTATTTGCTTTCTCTTAAAACTTGCTACTAGATTAAGCCAAGGGCCTTAATCCAGTCATTCCACTATATAAGAGTGAGAAAAAAGCACTACGATTTTTCTTGTATCATGCTCTTTTGACTTCTTTGTTTTTATGTGGCTGTGCCTACATTTCTTAAAACTGAACAATGTAAAAGAAAGGAGAAAAGGGGGTGGGCACCTGTTTACTTTAGTATCCCCATTGCACTCAAAAATAACTGGGAAAACTTTACTTTATAGCATACAAATTACATAATGCATTATAAAAATACTACTGTTAACTGTAAATAAAACAAAGTTTGTTCTTAACACTTTCCCGCCTCTCCCCCTCCCCTATATGTTCTTCCACACATTAATGCCATGAAATAGAACATAGAAATAGAACATATGCTTTAGAGTCCCCAAGTTTAACAAAGTCAAAAAAGTCCAACATTTCTTGTTCTGTCATGTTTCACAAATATAATGAATGCTTTGTAATCCCAAAATTTGTCAGTTTCAGAGTTGCTGGTTTTACTCCTGTTGAATCTCCATTTCCTGAATCCCGTCTCTGCTTCATTTCCAATGTACTCATAATTCTTCTAGTAATTTCTTGTGCTTTTTTCTGTCTTTCAAGCATTTTCTGTTGAAACATTAGAAAAGGTTGCACTAGAAAAGTCTCTATGTGGTCTTCATTACCAGAACAAGAAGCAGCAAAATCTCCTTCTGTTTCATAGCTCACTTTTAGTTTGACAAACTATTTTATTTCCACCTTAGTGTGCTCTGCATCAAAAATGATGTTGTCCTTCCAGCAAAGAATCTTCTGAAAATAGCTGGGTATAGCAGCTTGAATCTCACACCTGCTTCTCAAAATTCCCAGATTAGAGGAATTTATTACTCTGCCTAGTGTACAGTGAATAATCATTTTCCACAATCAGCCAACTGTGGCAGATGGACAGAGTACTAAAAGTGGGAGACAGTAAGAGTAAGCTTCTTTTAGTTGGATTGTATCTTTACTATTACAGGTCTAGGTTGCTTTCTCATGGCCAGATTTGGAGCATACACATGATGTGCCCTTTCAATTAACAACTCTTGCTGTGGAATACCAGTCAACTGCATATTTGTGCCTTCATAAAATTAATGCAGTCTGTTCCTTCCAGCTTCTCTGGTACAACATAAAATCTCAGGTTTTCCCTATGTGCTCTGTCCTCTAATTCTTATTTTTTGAAGCATCTTTTCTTGAGCACTCTCATTCAGCCAAACTTTTCTTCATCTTGACCTCTGATTTTTTGCAGTTATTACCTCATTTGAATATCTGTTTAAAGCTTCTTCCATTTTTTCCAGTCTCTTGTTATTTGAGTTGCTATATCCCTTCAGTGTTTCATTTATTTTAATCAGCTCTGAGTACATTTGACTTATTTTTTCCTCTACGTTACTGGATGTCATACCTTGCACCAAAGCTGGATCTTGCAATTCTTTTTGCTGAGCAGCTGCAGAATTGTTCTCAGTTAGTGTTTTTTCCTTATGTTTTGTAATAGATTTTATTTCAGGTTCTCTGTGTGTGTGTGTGTTTTGTTTTTTTTGTGCTGGCATTCAGACAATGGACTTACTAGCCAGTTACTGAAATTTACCAAAAAGTACAAGTTTACTAGCTCTTCTGAGTTTCTGTTTTCACACTGGGAGAGCTGAAATTAAGATGTTACTCAATGTGCAGTCATTCTGGAAGTATACATACATACATTTATATTTATATATATATATATATATATATATATATATATATATATATATATATATATATATATATATATATATATATATATATATATAATGCCTAAAAATATAAAAAGTAATTGCTATGGGTATAAATAAATTCTACCCAAGTGAAGCTACTCCAGCTATTGATGTTTTCACAATAATATAGTATTTCCTAACATTTTCAACATGTATATTTAAAAAGACTATGGCAAAACTATCTTCAAAAAAGTGGGTTTCCTAAAATTCTTTACAATATATTTCTAAAAGATACAGCTCATGAGTCTCCATGTCAAATCAAAAGCTTTATATGGCAGTTCAGTTCTTTATGAATGTAACTGGAAGGCTTACAGTAATACAAATCTACAATAATATTAAAACAGACACTTAGCCCAGGATTCAATAACGTCTACACTAAGTGTACACCATTCTGAGTTAACAGTCAACATACAACTCACAGCCTTTTACTCCTAATTTTAGTTTTCCTACTGATATTCTTGTAGCTTTAAATACTGACAGGGGTTTATAAAGTCAGGTGTAGACAACATGTACACTTTGTAATCTGAGTGATTAGAAAGCACAAAAAAGTGAGTTCTTATTTATTTATTTTTTTATTTATCATTTGTTGACCGGGAAAGTCCGACTAGGTTCCACAGAGCCTGTTTTCAGTGGAGGCCCGGGGAGAAATACTCCAGATGCATGTCTTTGGAATGTGGGAGGAAACCGGAGTACCCGGAGGAAACCCACGCGAACACAGGGAGAACATGCAAACTCCACAGAGAAGGCACCCCAGCCAAGAATCGAACTGGAGAACCTCTTGCTGTGAGGTGACAACGTTAACCACTGCGCCACCCATCTGTGATGAGAATGTTCTTTAATACATATTGTGTACACTTAGTGTAGGCTTTATTGAATCTAGCCCTTAGTCTTAAGCTAAGCATGCTGTTTATTTTCTTAGTTACCATGATTCTGCCCACAAATATGTCTTACTATTGCAATATTTAAAACTAAAATACATAAAAGTAAGCACTGACAGGGTCTTGAGATTACTTTTGCTAGCTATATATAACTACATTTAACCTGAATACGTGCAATCTGATTTTAAGACTGGAAACCTGAAGGGAAAATGGGTTTTACCATCTCTGCAATAATATTCACTTTTCTGTACAAGTAGAACATTACTTAACTCCCTTTTTTCAAATCTCTATTATAAACACACAAACAGGTTAAATTGTTTTTCCTTTAAATAATTCACTTAATGGCAGTGAATCACTGTTAAGAGAGTGGTCCTCTTACATTTTAGCATATTTTAAACTTGAAAGCACAGTTCACTTGAAACAAATTAATCTTCACAGAATTGTGTTCTGCTTTTCTGGATATATGTTTGAACCAACATATTGTGTCTTTGTCTTTCACTGCAAATGACTTTTGCTCTGATGTCCACATTTTTCTCTCTCCATACTGTTATGAGCGACTTCAGAACCCATTTCTCCAATGACGTGCCAAGCATCTTGATCATGTCTGCTGTGACCTCCTCAGAGTCTGCTGCTTTCCTTGACATAATTTTTCTAAGTGCTGTTCCTACTTCTTCTAGGGTGGCTTTTCCTCAATTTTCCTTGTAGGCTGTGAATGGTGTAGTACAACTTTTTTGGGGTTTTCTTCATTCAGAAGCTGCTGAAGTACTTCTTCCATCCGTCTTTGACGTTCAGTGGACTGGTGAGCAGACTGTTGCTGGCATGCCTTCCGAATTGTGTCTATTCAGACTTACTTACAGGATGCAACTTGGCTGTATAAGACATGATGGTAAAGGGGAGAGTGGACATTCATTCATTGTCTAGGAGTCAATGCGTCACCTGCAAAGTCATTTCCAGAAGCTGGTAGAACATATCAGCTGCATTGTTCTTGGCTATTGTGACTGCTCTGTTAGCCAACTAGTATTCCTTCTTAACTTGGTCCATATATTCTATCTCCCACTTCTTCCTGCACTCCTCCTTTCTTTTGATAACTTCCTGGACTTCTGCATTCCTCCACCAGCTTTCCTGATGTACCATATTTCCATACTTGGCTTAACAAAAATATTTCTACAGTCTTCACACCCATGATATTTTGAGATACTGCCATTTCCTCCTTCTCGTGATAAGAGCCCACAGCATTTCTTTGAACCATCAAGCTTTCACTACAGTTAACTTCTCAATCTTATGCACAGTCTCTATTAACCTTAGAACCTTCCTTACTAGCAGAAAGTCTACCAGAGTTGCATGCTGAACTCTTGAATTTGATCTTATGCCTGTGCCTTGGTATATAACTGAAGGTTTCCCTTTGCCATCAGTGTAAAGTAGTTATTCCTTCCTCTCTTGCACAATTGGCAACAACTAGCTCCAAGCTTTAATGGTTTGCACTAATCTGTGCAAAAATAAGTGAACTGCCACAGACACAGTACCCACTGCAGAGGCCTACACACTGCCATCTCCTATGGACTCAGTTTGAATGCATAACCTCCATCCCCTCCTTCCTGTCCACACCTTCTCTCCCAATTTCCTCTAAATAAAAGTAGTGGTCAGCATGCAGATATAGCAATCAACCTTCCTTCACATTGTTAACCTTCTAGCACTTGATATTCTAAGGCAGTACAACTGCTGCATGCTCACTTAAAATTAAAATGTGCTCAAACCGATGCCATAATGAGAGGTGTAAACACATAGCTGATTTGGAAGCAGCCCTCTCAAAATCCAACACATGCTGTGAGCATCATACTGTTTCACTTCCACTCAAAGATACATTTTTACACTATTAGCAACAGTAATGCATTGATTACATTAAGAAATTACTATACAAGCCTCCAAGAGCTTTTAAAAATAATTGACGAATCCCCCCAAATACATGCATGTATCCCTCCATCAACATGTCACAAACAAAACATTCTAAGTCTAACAAGAATAAATAAACTTCGGGAAACATCCTAGTAATTGATGACTCCATTGACAGGCACACTGATTCTATACTCAGTCTGAAGACGGCATAGAGTTACAATTAGCTATCTCTTGGGAGCCATGATTGCAGATATTTCAAGAGGCCTTAAAACACTCCTTCAGTAACTATGACTACGACATGATCATAACTCACGCAGAAGTGAACAGTTTAGCATGAAATCCCTTGAAATTATACAGAAGGACTTGCTATGCATGCTTCCATCAAGGATAAGACTCTAGTCTTAAATTATATACTAGGATGCCTAGATTCAAAGAAAAGTGAACTGGGTTCATAGGCAAGTACTACGCTATCTCCCCGAGGGCATATGTAAGCCTAGCCAGATTGTGTTGGCTTTCGCCACCTCCTTAGATTAGTACCCTGTGCCTCTGTCCAGCAGAGCCATTAGTTCCCAGTGCCTCTGTGCAGCAGATCCACTGCAGTGATCCCTGGGGTAAATTTTCTGTTTCCCATCCACTCATCAAGGTTTCTTTTGAAGAGTGTTAGTGAGGGGCTCTGCCTAATGTAGACTGGAATCCTGCTCCAAAGCATGGGGAGTCTCTGGGCAGGAATCTATCCTTCCAGCACATCCTATTTATCATTGTGGTGAGGTTTAGATCCCTAGAGTGTGTGGTTCTCGGGGATTTGTTTTTTTTTAGGTGGAGCATGTCCATCAATTCTGGGTTGGACATGGCCTTGTATGTCAGGCAAAGATCACCTCTGAATAAGCGGTATGCAACAGAGTAGTAGTTGGGCTGCATAGGGCATCTGTTTGAGGCCAGTAATCCTCTTGGTGAGGTACTTCTGTGGTCTTCCAAGCGATTGCAGGTGTCTTGTAAGGTACATCCCAAATGGGGCGTTGTACTCTATGATGGGTCGGATGAGTGATGAGTAGAGGGGCACAATAACCTCTTTTGTTCTAGATGCAAACCCTTTTGTGATTAGGTGGGCCACATAGAAGGATTTTCTAACCACCTTGGCAAAAGGATTATCAAAGGACAGATTACTATCTACTTGGGTCCCCAGATCCATTATTACATTTTCTGTATTTAGGGGACTACCACATATGTGGTAGCTTGCTGGTACTTTTTTTTCCCCCCAAAGGGATGACTATGCACTTTTTGGCATTTAGCTTGAGGCCATGATTTTGATACCAGGTATCCATCTCAGTGAGACCCTTCTGGAGGATGTCTGCATCAGCCAGAGTCTCAATTATGGCCCCCAATTTGCAGCCGTCTGTGAACTTGGTCAGCCATAATCCTCCTGTGCTTGCCTGTACCTCTGAGAAGCATATACCTAATGGGAGGAGTCCCAGGACTGAGCCCTGGGGGATGCCACTTGTAACTGGTTTACAGTCGGACCTAGAGCCTGTAACTCTCACCGTGTGGGTTCTATCTGTGAGCCAACTGGCAACCCATCTTGTGACGTAGGGGTTTATGTTCAGACTGGTGAGCTTGTCTATAATACCAGAATGGTGAATGGTGTCAAAAGCCTTTGCGAGGTCTAGGTAGGCTGTGTGGACCTCCTTTCCCTCGAATAAAGCCTTGGTAACTTTTTCAAAGTCGTCCACCAGGTTTAGGAGGCATGATCTGCCCTTAAAGCCAAACTGGGCAGGGTCCAATGTTTGGAGGTTCCCAATGTCTCTGCTAATGAGTTCCATGATGATGCGCTCCAGAGCCTTTCACACCAGGCTATTCAGGCTTATAGGGTGATGGTTCCCGGGGTCCATTGTGGCTCCACCTTTGTGGAGCGGGATAACTGTTGCTGTGCGCCACTCTATGGGTACATAGCCTGTAAAGAGGCTGAGTTTGAACAGTGTGTTTAGGTGAGGGGTTAGTTCATTTTGGAGTTCATGCAAGTCACAGCCTGGGACACCATCCAGTCCCACTGAAGCTGTGTTTTTGGCTTTGGATAGGGCTGTTTAACCTATGTGTAAGTGATTGTTGGGGCTCTACATTCTTCTGGTATGGTTATTGGCCCTTTAAGGGGTGAGAGGGGGGCGACGTTTGCACTAAACCTGTCTGCCAGAATGTTGGCAATATCAGTCAGTTCAGTGTATTTTGTGCCATTCTGCACTAACTCAGAGCAGATCTGAAAGTTTCCACTTAGGTTATTGACATAGCTAAAGAATGCTTTGTGATTATCTTTGGAGTCCTTGGCAATTTTTCTTTTGAAGCTAGCCTTGGATGATTTTATGAGGGATCATAGTTTCTTGCTGATACTGATCAGGGATGTCTTCCCTTCTTGGGATTTTACTCTTTTCTGTACTAGTTTCCTCCTCCTATTGTATAGCTTGTTTATGGCAAGGGTCCACCAGACTGGTTTCCTTTTCATGGAGGAGTGAGTCTTGGTTTTGCTTGGGATAGCATGATCCATGCATTCTTGCAGGTGCTCATAGAGTGCCTTTGTAAGGGATTCAGCAGCTTGGACAGCGTTATCCTTTAGCATGGGGGCTGTGAATATTTCCACCTTGGTCTTAAGTAACATGAAGTTTGCTTATGAAAAGTTTTTCATGGTGGTTTCCTTGATTGGGGGTGGGGGCGGAATGTGGATATCCAGAGTGATTAGTCCATGGTCTGATCTAACCAGCGAGGTGTTGACCTCCGGTGTACAACAGTCACCCATGTTGGTGATGACCAGGTCCAATATGTTGTCACCTCTGGTGGGAGTACTGACCAGTTGATCCAGGGTGTTCGAGTTTAGGGCATTTGGTAGGACCTTCATATTTTCCAGTGTCTCCAGAAATGCGGAACGGGGGTCCTGGGTCATGGTGGGTGATCTGTAGTAAGCTACAATTTGAATTGCAGTTTTGCCCATTTTTAGTTGCACATGGATGATTTCTGAGGCATTGTGCTGTGCCACTAACCTGGAGGTGTGGGTATCCTTGATGAATATGGATACACCACCACCTTTTGTGTTTCGGTCCGGGTTCTGTGGCCAAAAAGTATGGTACGAGTTACAGCCTGGTATTGCTGGGGTGCTCTCTGGAGCCTTAAACCAGGTTTCTGTTACTGCACACACATCAATGTTCTCCATACTGAGGAGTGCCTCGAGTGCATGCATTTTGAGGTTTAGACTTCTGGCGTTGAGTAGTATTACCCTCGGTTTTTGGTTACTTGTGCTATTTACGGTGGTGGGTTTTGTCTTTTGAGCCTTACCTAAAAAAGGCATTATGGGGGTGGCAAAATCCTTGGCCAGTATTCAAAAGCCTAAGGGTGACAGGTGCAAGCCATTTCCTGTGAAGCAATGTGGCTTGTCGAGCATGTCAGCCCAGGCGGACAGATACCCTTTGAATGACACCAGAAACTTGGCCAATTGCTGCAATTGATCATTTTTTTCTTTATACTGTGGCATCAATCTTGGTGAGGGCAGGATGCTACTCAGGGTCAGAGTCATACCAGCCTGGGCTATGTGATCAGAGAGCTCTTCCATGCCTCTTTTCATGTAGTCCAGGGAGGTACGTCTCAGGTCATGCACACCAACATGGACAATGACAGAGTTGTACTTGTACTTGTTCTGGAGCAACCCGAGTGCTTGTGTTATGTGGTGGATCCTGGCCCCCGACAGGCAGCTAACTCTAACCTTCTTGTCCAGCCTAGTTAGTGGGACATCAGTGTGCCTGACTATAGAGTTGCCTATTAATAGTGTGGTGGGCATGTTATTTTGCCTTAAGGGCTGTGATTGTGTGGCACACTGAGTATGTGTTTCATGGTTTGTGATGGGGTGTAGAGGTTGCTTGAGTGTCTGGTTTGGAGGTCTCTGTTGCTTTTGCAAATTTTTATTTAGAGCCTCTGAGTACGTTTAATTATATTTGTGTGTGTTATTTGCTGGTGTTGGTTTAGTTGGTCTATGTCAGACTGGTGGTGTGTTGCAAATATTTTCCTTCTCCTCCTGACCGTCAGTTCCAGTCTTGGGTTGAGAGAGCTTTGCCTCCAGTTTGGCTGTATAATTGCATCTCTTGCATATATTAGTGTTTGGTGGTAGGAGGAGAGGGTTGTCTCTGTACATGATGCAGTTGTAACACTGCCTCAAAATGCCCAGATTCACCAGTTGTACTGGACAGTACACCTGAAACTGCCCTTTGGCCATGCCTGAATAGGTAAAGTGAGCTCTTTTACTGATTGGTTGGTAGGTACGAATAGAGAGCCTTGTCCTTCCAGACAGTATAGGGGGGGGTCTTGTGCTAGGGTTAATAAGTGCTTGCTATGAGTTTTGAGCAAGTGCTGGGCTGTGAAATGAATGGTTTGAGTGCTTAAGTTGAAAGTTTGTCTAGTTCCAAGGGAAAAATTAAAGAGTAGACTTCGTTGAGCCGGGAATAGTTTACCCCTAGCTAACTGGCGCTGCCTGGCCTGCAAAACCAAGAAGATGCGTTTTTTATACCATGGAAATGAAAGAGATAGAAACAAGTAGCCGATATCATTCTGGGGGCATGGAGGTGGTGGGGGGTGGCCTGCTATGCCTCTTACTGGGAGAACACTACCAACAATTATAATTGCTTTGCCAAGGATGGTCTAGACCTCTCATACAAGAGCTTTTCCATACTAGCCAAAGAATTTGCTACACCCCATTGTTTCCTTTTTTCCAAGAGATCTTCGCAAACTAACTACCAAATCAAATAATAAATTAGACAACATCAAGGCGGCCTTTCTCAGTGCCAACAGCCTTAACAAGCAGCACAATTTAGAGACCTTTCTGCAACTGGAATGAGTCCATGTTTGTGTAGTAACTGAAGTATGGTTCAAAAGTAATGAGAGAACCCATCTATGCCTTGGTTCTGTGTCGATCACACCTTCAAGCCCATGGGTAATAACAGTGACTCAGATTTTGTCAAAGATTCCATCCCTTCCAAAATATTACTCAATGACCATCCCAGTGAGATCACTAAACTCCAGCTTACACTTCAGTATATCAGACCATCCTATAGCTTGTTGCCAGTCCACTTCCATGATCCCACAGGATCATAAGTTCATAGCATTCCTAGAAAACATCACTATTATACATGGATCTCTACTACTTGGTGACATCAACTATCCCTCCATACACTGTAGTATTTCTAATGGCTGATGTGCACAGCCTTCAACAAAAGATGAATAGCTTCTGAGGCTAAAGATAATTATAAGTCCTTCATCAGCTACATTAGAATATTAAGGAATAACTTGTATCACTGTTCAGAATTATCTATAATGGCACCTCCTATTCAAATCCTAGCAACATTGTGTATGTATTGGTTTACAAGTTTGATGCAAATTTGTACCTTAAAACTACCATCCTTGCACAAAACATTCACAAGTCTACTCCTCTCTGTCTCCAAGGACCGTACACCTAAAGTGCTTTCTAAGACCAAAAATACTTAATTGGGTCAGAAAATACAAGGTTCATTTATAAACAGCATCAAGCAGGCACTTGCTGATCCCCTCAAGATGTAGGACCTAACAATGGTGCATCATGGTGGTGATGCCTTATGGCAAAGGTGGTCTCAGCTATGACCTAAGCAACTACAAACCAATTAGCTTTTCTAGTCTTGTCTGCAAAGGCAAGGAGTACATCACTGACCTCATAAACCAGGACATTAAGAATTAATCAGGCTTAGCCTGCAGCAATATGAATTGGTTAAAGGCAGGGCATAGCTCCTCAATCTTGTAAATTGTTTTGAAAAGGTAAAGCATTCCATGGATGGTGGTCCTACCGTAATCTAACAAAAGCATTTGATACCATACTATACAGCAGGATTAAGGACACAATGTATGCTGTCAGGGTCAGATATGCCTCATTAAAATAAAAGGTGACCAGTGGCACTCCCCAGTGTTCCATATTGGGCTCCTTCCTTTTTGGCATTTCTCTGTTCTCAGTACTGACAATGATCTCTGGCTAAGTTCACTGATAATTAGAAGTTTGGTGCAGTTGTCAAAAACAAATTATATAAATTCCCTTCAAACAAATCTACCACAAATTAACAATCTGTGCATTGAAAAAGGGCTCAAACTAAACACCATGAAGTGCAGTGTCATCTCTTTCAGAAATTGCTACCACCTACTGCACCAACATCACTCCACTTCTCCAATTAGTCTGTCATTAACAGACCTGAGTGCCTGGGTGGATGGCTCCCTCTTCTTTGATCACCCTGTAGTGAATAGTCAGGAGCCCTTCTATATAGCACACCTAACTACAGAGGGCCATCTCTTCCAAAACCAAATAAACTACAATTTCTCTGTACTCTGTCCTTGTTTGACCCATTACAGAATATAAAGCACAATTTGGCATGCATCTGACTGGACATATCAAAAAACTGGAAAGACTGCAGAGATTCCTAACAAAGAATTTTGAGCCTCAAAAATCTTACCGGGAAAGGCTACAATCATTCTCCTTCTCTCAATGTCAAACTCTTGTGAGGAAACTTGTGCCCTCAGGGTTTCCATTACCTGAGAAATTTTCCTGAAAGTATCAGACAGTGCAGCCAGCACTAGAACAAGAAATTGCAATCCAAGTCATGAAATAAATAAAATTAACTAGAGAGAAAGGCTCATTGCCCAGTGGTCAACTTACTCTGAAACATATCAAACAGTAGGATTTCCTAGTGTCCTTCAAACATGGCTTAGACAATTGGATGAGTACCCTAAAACACATTAAGACTTAAAGGTCTTACCCTACTTGAAAAAGGTGGTAGAGCCTGAGGGTGGTTACTGACAAAGTACACACGGCTTCTGGTCTAACAGCCTTATGTTTTCTGTGGCATATGTGGGTCAGACAGAAGTCTATAACGGCTTTTCCTTTATTCCTGTTGTCCCATCTACGTGGGCCCAGGCAATTATCATATCCTGGTATGTCTATCTCAATATGAGCATTCAGGTCTCCCATGATCAAGACCAGCTCACATTGTTCTGCTTTATCTATCAGGTCATGCAGCATCTGCCTGAATACACCCACTATCATGCCATCATAACCCTGCTATGGGGGGTAGGCTGAGATTATGAATACATCTTATCTTTACAGTGAGTCTGACTGCCATGAGCCTGTCACTAATTCTGATGATATCCTTCACTGTCCTCAGAAGGCTGGTCCTCACAAGAATTTCCATACCATTTCTATTATGTCCTCCACCTGAGCAGTAGACTATGAATCTCAAGCCAAGTGGCTTTGCTGCACTGCCCTTCCACCTGGTCTCCTAGACAATGAATTAATGTCCACGCTCCCCTTTACCATCATGTCTTACACAGCCAAGTTGCATCCTGTAAGTAAGTCTGAAAAGAGTAGCAATCCTTAACTCATGTTTGACAGGTTGAGTGGTTTTAATTTTTTCAACAGACAGAGCTATTCCAGGTAACCAAAGCTGAGTAACTGGACATCAGTTGGCCAGCAGCTTACCAACATTGGCAAAACATACAAACTCCATACAGGCACTGAAGAAGTTTAGGACTGAACCCTGCACCGTGAGTTTGGGAGGTGGAGACATTAACCTTTATGCCAACTATGTCAGATCTGGGAAAAAAATCCAGACATTATTTTAACTATCCAAAGAATCTTACTAAACAAAGGTGTATTCTTTATCAAGCATAGGTAACTTGTAACACACCCACATAGGGCAACTGATCATTGCTAAAACTGCTGCGACATCCAAAGAAGCATATGTGATTGGATTTTCATACCATCAGTAATTGATGGCAAATTGCTTCTGGTGTATATAACAGTATTATTGGAAATGCAGTCTGAGATGCTTATAAAAACTAGATTACTATGTTCTACAAAGACTCAACTATACACCAAGGCAAAATGATTATGCCATCCCGGTTATGCTCTTGTTCCTCACCTGGCTGAACTTTGTCACCTAACCATCTTTTCTCAAACTCATGCCTTTTTCTACTTATATCTCTTGTAATCATAAGTTTCGACTCATTTAATTGTAGGTTTGGCTTAACTTGCTTTCCACCTCACCATCTATTTCCCTCACTCACTCTTACCTGTCCCCTCTTATACCCCGATATACATACAACTTTGCACTAATTAACTCTTAAGTTTCTCAAATGTTATTTACAAACATTAGCAAATTGTCATTTCATTGTATAGAATGTTTAATTTATTTATAGTTTTTTCTGGCCTGCAAAAATGTTTATAATGTTTTACTGTGTGATGTCTTTTTTATGTTTTACTATGTGATGTGATAATTTTTTTCTGACCTCCAACACTCTTTGTAATGTTTTACTACGCAATGTCTTTTTTTTTTTTTTTTTTTTAATGGAGCTTTTCTTCCTGGGCCTCCATTGAAAATGGAAATCTAGCCCAGTCGGACTTCCCAGTAAACAAATGTTAAATATATAAATAAATAGATGATGACTCTCTTGTTCCAATGATCATCTTATCAGTATGGAATACGACATCAGCTTAATTTCTAATGGAAACAATTTCAGTGAGGTCACACTGAAAACCTAACTACAACCTCCACCATTAGTGTTGTCTGAATATATATTTTAGCAGAAGATTACAGAGTACAGCACAACAGATTATGTGCGTCATTATTAATTCCTTTTCCTGCCTAGCTCCATGACATAAAAGGCTGGTGTCATGACTGCAACCCAGGTGAACAGCATTCAATTAGTGTCCCTAGCAATGGAGAAATGGAAAAGAGGAGGGGGAAGTCAAGGGGAGTGGCCCCTGTACTCAGGAGGCACACTGGACAGAACAATCTCCGTGGTGGAGACTGGAGAGACCACTGTTCAAGCAGCCCTGCTCCTTCTGCTAAAGCATGAAGGGAGGAACACTTACAGAAGTGAGATGTCCTCTGAAATCAAACAATTTGCATACCACTCCCCAACCCTTCACTAGGTGTGCACGGGAAACTGTAGCAAAAAATACAAAAAAAACCCTCAAACTGCCTGAATTGCTGTGCGAATGATGGATGCTACTGATAGAGAAGCAACAGACTGACTTGCTGGGAAGGGGGCTGATTATTAACAGACAGCAGGATTAAAATATGAACAAAAATCCTTTTTAAAATACAATAAATTATTAAATGCATAAAACAAATAAAAATGCTACTTCACTTTTATCATTCTGCATGCTAGCTAACTGGAGTGCTTTATTCAGTACATCAAACTAAATGCCAGAATACAGACAAATATTACAATTTTAGAGGCAACTACCTATCTTAGCTCACAGTGGTGCACACATTCAAGCATTAATACGAACAACAAAAGATTTTAGGAAATGAAGGATGAAGAGGATTAGCCTGCATTTCTTAAACAGAATACAGAACTGGTAATAACCATAACAATTATATTTTAAATGCCTTTACTCAATTATCACTTGTGACAAACTTAAAATTATATAAAATTAAGCAAGTTCACATTTACAAAATTATATACATCACATATATTGTTATACATCCTATAATCTAAGCATTACATAAATTATTACATTCTCCCCTTCTCTTAAACCTCATTCCTTCTCAAACATTTTTCTGCATGCACTGTTCCCACAATTTCCAATTTTCTAAGTACTTTATCCTTTACCCTTTTCTAAAGGTACTACTACCTGTTTTTTTTTCAATCTGTTACAACATTTGCTACTTCAAGTATAGTTAGCTTAGATTTTGAATTTGCTTTTTTGGCAGCCAACAGAATTAAACTCAAGGTATTACTAGTAACATCTAGACAATTCAGACCCTGTACACTTGCTCAAAAAATTATTTGCTGTGTTATACATTTGCTCACTCAGTACTGCTGACAGAGTACTCTGTAGGGAATTTTTAAAGTCTACCAACACATTACACTCGCAAAACATATGATCCCAGTTACCTCTGTCTTCCCCATCATGCCTCTAACATTTGCCATCTACCAGATGGCAAATTCTTTGGAGTTTGTTTAGAGGATAAATCTATCTAAATACTTCCAAGCAAAAATCCTAAATCTTCTGGATTTTGTTGCATATTCAGAAGCCATAAATATGTTTTCCCATTGTTTCCTTGTGAATTGTAGATCTAATCTCTTTTCCCAAACTTTTCTCACCTCTTCTGATTGATTTCTACCAGTTATTGTGCAATATTGTATATGCCCTACTAATTATATCCCTTTAACAGCAGCTTCTGTTCTAGACTCATCTAAAAAAATCAACCAGTGCAGGTCTTTCAATTCCCCTATCACTTTGTCTACACTCGGATACAAATCCTGAATAAGAAAGAAAATCAGTAGGCTGTAATCCAAATGTCTTCTTGGCTTCTTCCTATTATATTTCCTTTCCTTCTAATTACTTGTTCCTAATAACTTGGTTCCTTTGCCATCTTCATCCAGTATATTACAACACCATCTTGTTTATCCTCTGTACCCCTAACTGTAGTCATCCATACTGACAGAATCTTTTCCCATTTCTGTGCTAATTCTTAGTACACTTTCTGCTACTTTATGAATATAATATATTATATTAATATTATATTCTGTATGACTGTTGTAATTCTTCTTAAGGATTTGTGTCCAAAATCCCAGTCTTTCCCTATTTCTTGAATTACCTCCTCTGCTTCATCATCCCTTTTCACTTTGAATTGTAACTTTCTGCTTGTGTTATGTACAACAGCCTTAACTCTGTCACTGTAAAGTATCCCTTTAAATCAGGTAATCCTAAATCTCCTTGTTATGTTGGGAAGATCAACTTATCCCATTTGACTCTGTCCTCTTCCCCTCCCAAATAAAATTCAACTCTTAATTACTATCCAACTTCTCCTCTTACTGATAAAAATATGCCTGAACTGTGTATAAAACTAAAGGGACTAAAAACATTTTCACGGTTTGTATCTTGCTCTCCATATCCATAGGAAAGACCTTCCAGTTACCCAGTTTTTGTAGCATCTTTTGTTTATTCTCTTTTGACATATCCTTAGCTGCCATAACAATCATTTTTAATTCATACGCTCAAATACTTCATTTTACAATGTCCCCATAAATGTGTGTGTATTGCTAGACCAATTCACGAGTGAGTACATAGTAATATGAAAGGCAAATAAGTGGCAAACTGAACACAACGAAAAGCAAAAAGCCACTTACTGTACTGAGACTGGAAGGAATGAATGTGACCATGACTGTGACCAATTTAAAGTTTATCCACTTTTTGTCCAAAGGACTTCAAACAAAACTTAGAAATAAAAATGCTAACAGTTTGAATGCAATCAGTGTATGCATGGGATGTGAAGCCACAAGCTGACCAAGAACCTGGTTTAAATGAGGTGATTAATACAAAGTGCTTTCTTAAGGATAGAAGGATGAAAATTAAAAACCTTATATAATAATGTTATGGTGGGGACAATTTTTTTCCTGCATTTATTCTGTGTTTTTAACAGCTTGTGTTTTTAAAATCTGATCCATGATTCAATTACTCTATTATCCTATTATGCTTTTTATATAAAAAATTTACATTTGAATGCAAAGTTTTTTTTCCGGATGAAGTCCTTTGGCTAAGAAGCGGATAAGTAAAGTTATATTACGCTTAAATTGCTCACATTCATTCCCTCCAGTCTCAGTACAGCAAGTGGTTTTTTTTTGCTTTTATAAGTGGGTGCCTAGTCTACAGCTATAGCCTTTGTTTTATTTTCATTAATTTCAGATCTTGAAAAACCCAGAACTGACATAGACATGTGCTTTTCTGGTCTCATCACGTACAAAATATCTGCAAATAAAGCTAACTTTTCTTGAACACCTTAACAATTATATCCATGAATTTCCAAGTACCTTATTTTTTTTGCCAGTGGTTCAAAACATAATGCAAATATCAAAGAGGAAAGAGGACACCACTGCCTGGTTCCTCTGCTCAGACAACTTATAAGAAAGGAACCCTCCCACTTTGATTTTTGCCTCTGATCCCCAATACATCCTTGTAATTAACATTATTATTATATTAGGAAAAGTAAATACTACATTACCCTACTCAAAACCCCAGCTTATACTCTGAATGCTTTTGCTGCATCAAGACCCACCAACAGTGGTATTTTCTTACAATGGAGGACAAAGCCACTGTCTCAGGATATCTTGTAGCATAAGCTACTACCACTAGGATATACTTTTTCCCTGTGGAGCTTGGGGTACTCAGAGCCCCCACAATATTCATAGTTACCCTCTGAAATGGCTCCTTAATCACGGGCAAAGGCTTCAATGGAGCTTTCACCTTGTCTCCTGCCTTGCCTACCTTTTGATACTGCTCACAGGTCCTGCAGTACCTTGTCACATCTCTGGAAATCCCAGGCCAATAAAATTTCTGCATAATGCATCCCTTTGCATGTTTTATGCCCATATGACCTGCAAAGGGAATATCATGGGCTATGGCTAGAAGTGTCAGATGGTAGGCTCTAAGCACTACCAACTGCTGTATCCTCTCACCTTCTAGCCCTCCCTCAGGGGTCCACTCTCTATACAGTAACCCTTTGTCCCAGTATACAGATTTCCCCTTCCCTTAAGAATCAGGTGACTCACTAGCTACCTGGCACAGGCCTTGTAATATAGGGTCTGACAGCACAGCCTGTCTCAACTCTCTCTTTGTAACCCTTCCCAGCTCCCCTTCCACAGGATGTCTGCTTTCCAATGAAAGTGGTGCCTCACTGTCAGCCTGAGTAATACTACTCAACTCTGCCCCAAAGGACCATAGGTTCATACTAGGCTATCTGACCTAGGGCATTTATAAGCCTAGCCAGAGTGTGTTTGGCTTTCGCCATCCATTTTAAATTAATTTTGCTATGTCCTTTTTCGAGGTTCGTATACTGTGCCTCTGTCTAACAGTGACACAGAAGTGATACCCGGGGTAAACCTACGATCCCCCATCCACTCATCAAGATTCCTCTTGAAGAGAGTCAATGAGGGACTCTGCCTAACCTGGACTGGGATTTTATTCCAGAGTGAAAGGAGCCTCTGGGTTATGAATCTGTCCCTCCAGCATGTCCTATTTATTTCGGTGCTGAGGTTCAAGTGTCTAGAGCGCGTAGCTCGATGGGATTTGGATTTTCTGAGGTGCAGCATGTCCATTAATTCCGGGTCGGACATGGCTTTATACATCAGGCACAGATCACCTCTGAGCAGGCCGTATGCCACTGAGTAGAGCTGGAGTTTCTTTAACCAGGCAGCATATGGCATCTGTTTGAGCCCTTTGATCCTCTTGGTGAGGTACTTTTGGGGTCTTTCCATTTGCTGCAGGTGTCTGGTAAGGTACATCCCCAAAAGGGGCATTGTACTCAATTATGGGCCTGATGAGGGATGAGTAAAGAGGCACGATGACCTCCCCTGATCTAGATGTGAATCCCTTCATGATTAGGTGGGCTATATAAAATGTTTTTCTAACCACTTTGGCCACGTGGTTGTCAAATGAGAGATTATCAACTTGGGTCCCCAGGTCCCTAATTACTTCTTCCGTACTTAATGGATTACCACCTATGTGGTAATTTGTGGGCACTTTGTTTTTGCCAAAGGGGATGACTATACACTTTTTGGCGTTTAGCTTGAGGCCATGGCTCTGGCACCAGTTGTCTGTTTCTATGAGGCCCTTTTGGGGGATGCTTGTGTCGGCTGGAGAGTCTATTATGGTGCCCAGTTTGCAGTCATCTGTGAACTTGGTCAGCCACAGTCCTTCTGTGTTGGCATATATCTCTGAGAAATATATACCAAACAAGAGAGGTCCCAGGACTGAGCCTTATGGGACGCCACTTGTAACTGGTTTGGAGTCTGCCATGGCTCCAGCAATTCTAACCATGTGGGTTCTGTCCTTGAGCCAGTTTGCAACCCATCTAGTGACATGGGAGTTTATATTTAAGCTGGTGAGCTTATCTATAATGCCCGAATGGGGTATTGTATCGAAGGCTTTTGCAAGGTCTGCCTTTGGAGAATTGGGTCGTGGTTTTATTTGGGATTGCATGATCCATGCATTCCTGAAGGTGTTCATAGAATGCATTTATAAAGGATTTTGCTGTCTGGGCCATATTTTCCACAGGCCCGGGGGCTTTGAAGGATTAAACCTCGGTTTTGAGGAGTGTGAAATTTGCTTTAGAGAAGTTTTTCACTGTGGTTTTCTGGGCAGGGGGTGGGGTCAGGATGTGAATATCCAGTGAGATTAGTTTATGGTCTGATCTTACCAGTGAGGGATACACTTCTGGTCTGGAGCATAGTCCCCATGTTGGTGATGATCAGGTCCAGTATGTTTTCCCCTCTTGTGGGAGTGGTAACAAGTTGTTCCATAGCATGTGAGTTTATAAATTCTAGGAACCTTTTACCCAAAAGCAGCTGTGGCTCACCTTCAGTCTCACTGCTACAGGGTAGTTCCCTCCCTGAAGTAACCACCGCACCAGTCCTGTAAGCAAGTATGCAATCTGTCTGGATCTGCCCCAGGCTACCAGACCCACAAGCTTGTCTCCAAGCCTGACTGCATGAATGCATGGTACTGCATTATCAAAATCATTCCCCATCAGGACATCTGCAGGGATATCCTCAAACACACCTACTTGCTTGTCTTCCTTTTCCACCCACCCAGTCAAGGTGAACCCTAACCAAAGGTATTTGGAATAGGGTCCTCCTAAACCTCTGACTGGAGTAGACTGCCCAGGCAAGTAGTGCTCCTCTGTAACCATTGCAGGCTTCAGAATGGTTATGTCAGAGGCTGTCTCACTCTTAGCAATGGCCTCTGCCATTCACTATAATAGGATATAACCTCTTGTGGTAGTTTGGTACCCTTGTTTTCTCAAGACAACCTACTGTTGGCACTTTGTCATTCCCACTTACTGGCTCTCTCACCTTTCGTTCCCCACCTTGCCTCCATGGACATCTATATGCCACATGGCCCCACTGGTTGTATTCAAAACATTTAACCCTAGGTCCTGGTAGTGTACTTGGACTAATGGCTTCTTCTGCTACCGTCAGATTCTGTTGGGGCAGTCTGGGCTGTCTACCATGGGTTCGCTTAGACCCATGAGCAGCACTGGGGGCCCTTTACTGTGCAGTGATGACCTGCTTGCTAGGTATAGGTCCCTTCTTCCCCAACTCATTTGAAGTAGAGCCTTGTCTATCAGCTAACCAGATCTTCATGTCCTCAGGCAAAGTGCTAAGGGCTTGCTCCCTCACTAAAATTGCCACCAGCCCTTCAAAAGTGTTGATCTGACATCCACTCACCCACCTATGAAAATAAGTGCTTAGTTCAACAACACATTCACATACACTTTTATCTGCCTTGCGTCTATGCTCATGAAACTATTTCCTATAAGCTTCAGGTGTTAGCTTAAAAAAATATAGCAAACAATTCTTTATAACATTATAGTTTAAAAAATCATGATCAGATATCCTGGACAACACAGTTCCAACTTTACCATGGAGTAAGAGGGTCAGGAACTGTACCCACAGCCTTTCGTCAACATCATACTGTTTACATACCCTCTCAAACATATGAATGAAACCATCAAAATTATCCCCCCTCTGTAAACTGTGGAAGAAATTTGCTGACCTTTTGCACTTCTGGGGTCTGGTTACTCCTTCCCCATTACCTCCATAACTCTGGCAAAGAGTCAGCATCTCCTTTTCATGCTGCTTCTGCCTCTCCTTCACCTTAGTTTCCAGGCATAGCAGTTTCTCATTCTCCTCAGCCTGCAGACACCACAGTTTCTCATTTTCCTCAGTCTCTCTGCTGCTTCTATTCCCAATTGCCTGGCCTCCAATTCAAGTCTCTTTAATCCAAGATGGATTTTTAAGTCCTCGGTAGAAAGGTTGAGCTATCCATTCTCTGAGTGTTGTACATTGCCACGGCCAGTCTGATCATCTTCCTGGTTGCTATTCTCAGATGCAGCTGTGACCAAAGCTGCAATCATGTCTGCCTTAGGTTTCCATGCACCAGTCCTTTAGCCTTGCACATTACAGCCAACTGGCTCCCTTGTCAGCTTGCCTGCACTCCAAGACTAACTAAGCTAACAAAAGAAATAAAACAATTGTGATCTGAACTCTGAATGTTCACTGCATGGCTGATTTAGAGTACAAAAATACCTTCGGTGATCACTGTACACAAGCTACAGGAATTCACTATCCACACTTCTGCAAGCCAATTAGTATGTGGTGTGGCTAAATCACCACTATCAAACAATTAATTAATATGAAAATCCAAAAAAAGGTTACTGGGAGTCCACCAATGACAGGAACGTAGATGTTTAATGAAGAAAACCAACAGACACCACGAACAGCAATACAGCATTAACGCTTCACTTTGAAAAATAGCATATTTTTAATATATAGTATATAAAAAGCAGCTACAGTATGTGTTTTGTATTCTGATGAAGGATTACGAAAACGCTATTTTTCGAAGTGAAGCGTTAATGCTGTATTGCTGTTCGTGGTGTCTGTTGGTTTTCTTCATTAAACATCTATGTTCCTCTCATTGGTGGACTCCCAGTAACTTTTTTTGGATTTTGGTATTAGTTTGCTGGTTTTTATACTTGTTTTTTTGTTCACAATTAATTAATATGCAATGCCTGTGCACCAGCCCAGGGGAGGATAACAAGTACACACAAAGTAAAGTACAAATTCCCTTAGGAGCACACAGATCACAGCCAGTCTGGGGCTGGTTTCTCCCTTTCTCTCCAGATTCCCAATAAGACTCCCCCACTGGCACAGCTACAGGGTTCAGATCTCAGCTGAGTAGTCGAGCCAAAACCTCCAGTACCTTTTCTGTCCAACCAGTGCTTCATGTCCCTGCCCATGTAGCTGACTCACACACACACTTTGAGATATGAATTATATACAAACACACAGACACTCCTGGGCAAGGCTGGCACAGGTTCTCCAGCTATGCCCCCCCTCCTCTGCTCAGACTATAAGGTAGACATCACTGCCACCAACCACTACTTATCAGCTACTATAAGTCCCTTCCCAAAGGGTGACCAGTTGCACTGTGTGCTATTACTGTTATCCAACTAGTAAGTGTAACCCAGGGCTAAGGCTATTGGAGTGGCTTATACAGTATTACCAAATACATGCAAGTACTCTCACAGCTTAACTTATCTCTACACAAAACAGACACAGTTGAAAGGTTTAAAAATATTTAATAATAAATAATAAAAGCACAAGACAATACTCATCGATTCAACACAGTGCTAATAGAGAGTTCAGAAATCACAGGAAATACTTTTAAAACAACTCTGTAGGATAGTCTCACATAAATAAAGAAAACAAACTAATCTGGCTATATTTTTATCTTCTAAGAGAAATCACTGTTTTAAATTCTACTTACAGAGCAAAGGCAAAGTGCTGGTGAGCTGATGTATTCAGGTTCAAACTACAAAATGCTAAATCTTTCTCTCTGAGAACGTCTTAAATTGATGATATACATTACTGCTGAGTCGTTTCAGATTACAATCAGTCTTGACATTTCTAATTAAGTTTCCCAGACTCACAGAACATAAACTTTTAACATTTCTTTTTGTAATCTGCACCTGCCAGGAAGCCACAACAATAAAAGACACTTTACATGTAAAACCTAGTAATTATCTCCGTCTTAGAACAATAGAAAGAATTTTCTAGCCCAGACATTCTCTCCTGGCCTGAGATCAGTCATAAAATGCTTTACTCATCAGCTTTCTTCCAGCAGGGTGCACTATGGTTACATTTTTGAAGCTCAGAACATAAAACAGTTTTCTTACATTTGTTACACAAGACTGTGGATCATATTAATATTTACAATGACATAGAATTATTTACAAAATTCTGTCTAGCTAGGCTGGCAACCTTCACAACATTTATTATGAAAGAAAAAAAAAACAGAACTGAGATTTGAAAAGATAATGCATGCTGGTGCTAGGACCAAAGAGACTTCAGATACCACTGCATCCTTTTCATGTGGAGTCTTGCCGGTGGTATTGTGAGAATCATATATGCCATGAGACCCAAATTCTTAAGGTATTCCTTCACAGTGACCAAAATCTGCAGGGAAAATCTAGAAATAGATCTAGGTATAGACCTACTTTTTCCTGTGTAAGAAAAGCTCTTTGAACTAACCTGTCTAGCAGACACCCCAGGAACACAATCCTGTATGATGGAATTAAAAAAGACTTTAGAATGTTCTCTTGGAATCCCAGCTTGTGTAAAAGCTCACTCACCCAAATGTGTGATTCCTGACACTTTGAAAGACTTTGCAAAGATAAGCATGTTGTCTAAATATGGAAAAATGCGGATACCCTGTAACCTGCAATGAGCCATAACTGGAGTTATACACTTTGTGAGCACTCTTGCTGCAGTGGACAGCCCAAAGGGCAAGGCAGAGAAGGTACAGTTGTGCAAAATCTTACCATAACAGTAGATATACTTCTCTTCACTGCTGCAGTATTCTTCATCTTAGGAATCTCTTGTGAAAGATAGTCTAATGTCCGGCCAGTATCCCAAAGCCTTTAGATCTTGTATGCACCGTACATCACACGTATGCTCCCCATACAGGACACAGAGCATAAAGGTGATGTATGGATGCAGCTACCCAGAACTGAATTGCCCCAAAAGAGAACAGTCTTCAAATGACAAAGAAGGCTATGCCCATCCAGAGGAGAAAATGCAGATGGAAAAGGGAGCTCTTCAGCCAGGAGGGAAACTAAAACAAAGCCCAAAAGAAAAAGGGGATTAGAGGGAAGGACCAAATACTGCAACAGGGAAGAGAAGGACATCTATTGTTATGGTAAGATGTTACACAACTGCATAATGTCCTTCTGTATCACTGTTGCAGTATTCTTCACCTTAGGGAGAGTACAAAAGCTCAAGAAAAGGATTAGGAGGTGGAAAGCTAGGACGTGCCCTCAACACACCTATGCAGAATGGCTCTAGAAAAACCTACTCTGGCCTTAGAAACCATATCCCATTTATAATGTTAAGTAAAGGTATGCACTGAAGACCAAGTAGCAGCTTTAAGGATGGAATTGGTGTCCAATCCCTTGAAGAAAGCACCAGAAGAGGCAACATCCCTAGTGGAGTGAGCTCTGACTGAAGTAGATATACACTTGACAAGAAAAGAATAACAAAAAGAAATGGCCTTTGACATCCAGGAGGACATAGTTTGCTTGGAAACAGCCAAACCCAATGCCCTGGGATGAAAAGATAAAAAAAAGCTGATCAGACTTATGAATGACCTTAGTTTTATCCAAATAATACCTGAGCTGTCTGTGCAAAAAAGGGAGTTGTACTGCCTGATCCAAAGACAACTATCTTAGGCATAAAAGAAGGATTAGTAAAAAAGGGACACCCTATCACTGTGAAGAAAAAAAAAAAAAAAAAAAAAGGAGGTATGGTCATGAGGGTCTGAAGTTCAGAACCCCTCCAAGCAGAAGTAAGAGCAATCAGTAAGAGTCTTCCATGTACAATGTTACAGAAAGTGGAACCTACAGGCTCAAAAGGAGACTGGGTTAAGTTTTCTAAAACAAAATTAAGACAGAATTA
Source organism: Protopterus annectens (assembly GCF_019279795.1). Classification (NCBI taxonomy): domain Eukaryota; kingdom Metazoa; phylum Chordata; order Ceratodontiformes; family Protopteridae; genus Protopterus; species Protopterus annectens. The sequence goes on from NC_056745.1 coordinate 1,401,095,705, forward strand.
GGATAGATATGGTTACATGCCATGCAGTTCCTGCATGGAAAAGTCCCTTTCCTCTGGGAGGTGATCTTGTTCCTGCTGAAACTTGGTTTATAGACATCCAACACAAGACTTTAACATACAGGTGAATTTCTATGCTGATTGCAGGACACAGCACTTAGTTTATTTTTGCTTTTGCAAAGACTGGTATGTATTCTACGTAGGAAAGATGAATAGAAGTTTTAAGGAACGTATATTAGAACACCTAAGGGATATAGCAAACGTAAAAGAGACCAATGCCCTGGCAACACATGTGCAGGATGTAGGCACACAACATACCTTTAAGTCTTATGGCATTAGAAGTTTTAGAAGAAAATGTTAGGGGTGGTGACATGAAGAATAGAGTGGAGATAGCTGAACAGAAATTGATTTTACTGTTACAAGCTGAAAACCCACCTGGGTTAAACAGTGCAGTGTCACTTAAACCTTTTCTGAAGGCTAGACCACTTAAACACTGAATTTATTTATTATTATTTTTAGGAGTAGAGACCTATGTGTTCATGGAATCATATGTACTCATTATTAAATTATATTTTTTGTTTTTATCAAATGTTTTTTCATAAAGCAGTCTCCTATGGAGAATATTCGGTGTGTTACTTTAAAAGTTAGACTATTTTTATTGTTACTTGTGATTGGTCTTAATTAGGTTTAAATATGGTGACCTCACCTGTTTTGTAACAGAGTCTGAAGAAGCGATCAGTGTGAGACCGTGAACGCGCTTACTTTCTACCTTGTTTCATTAAATTTGGAGTTCTATTTTTGTTCCTCGGCTGTGGGTCATTTTGTTTCTGTTCTGCTATTAGTCACACACTGAATAGTTCCCTGAGCCACCAGGGACCCAAGGACCTCTGAGAAATGAGGAAGTTGTTCCAGAGGATGTTGGGGAATCCTAAAACAGGAAGGAGAGACTTCCATACCATGAAGTAACCCTGAAGGATGATTGATAAAACTAAAGAATTTGAGGTGATAAGATGCCAGTTTGGGGACAGAGGGAGAGCCAAAGGGATAAAAGAACCTGGACAAGAGGGTGAAGATGTCAAAGAGATGCAGGCTTGTCAGATGGAGGCTTTTGGGTCACAGGAGCCTGAGAGGACTTTGTAGGAGGAGCTTGCCTACCACCCTTCCTCTGCCTTTAGTGGCCTGATGATGCTGCCTGAGAATAAAAGCAAGCCTAATTGAATAATTTCTGTAGAACTTAGAGACAAGACAAACATACATTTATGTCCTGCAAAGCCTTACCTTTTTCCTGAAGGGACAAATATAGCAGCAGCAGTCCCATAAAGATCATCATTGAAAGGAGCATCCAGCAACCTGACCTCAATGTCCTCAGGTAAAGACTGTAGACAAAGCCAAGAGTATCACCTCATGACAGATGAAGGCAGCGGCTCTGGAAAAGACATCAGCAGCTTCATAGCTGCACTTGACACTGTGGCGATCCACTTAAGAGGTAGAGCCTAAGACACAAAGCAGAAGACATACCTTCAGAATCAGGGAGGTCAGAAATGACCTGACAGGCCTGGGCAATGAAGGCCCATTGTATATCTGTTTATGTGGGTTTGGTAGTTGATGGCCCAAAAGGCTCAAGTAGAAGCAGTATAAACCAATCCACTCCATTGCCCTACTATCCTTATCTGAAGGCAGAAGCTTGGAAGAGGGCAATAGCTTAGAAGGCTCATCAGAAGAGACAGATACCACAGCAGGGTCAGCATAAGGGCACTTAAAAATTGACAATCTTCAGGAACCTTACACAGCCAGTTAGGTTTCTTTGAAGCAGGAGGATGAGAAGCAGGAGACTTAGAAGTAGCTATAAAAGGTGTTTAAGAAAGCAGCCAACACAAGCGGTACTGCAGAAGGTTTAGGAGTGTCTACCTTAAGCAACTCATAATACCTTTTCTAAATATCAGACACTTAAGAATCCCACTTAAAGTATTCCATCAATCTAGCTATTGTGTCCCCAAAAGACAATTCCTCAAAAGGAGACTCTGGACTAATTGACTCCTCTTCATCAGAGCCATAAGCCAAAGGCAAAAGCATCTACAAGGATTAAGATAAGGACCCTTCATCAGACTCTGAATCCTCACCTGAGGAGCTGAAGTCCAAGGAGGGAGTAGGCACAGAAACCCCTTGAGGAGGCTTCATGGCCATTAAGGCTTTAAACAAGCCCCGAGTAAACTCCCACCATTCCTTCTGAGGATCCTTAGGTGTACAGAAGAATGCTTAGTCTTCTGCTTTTTCTTGATAGGGACGTCAGCCCTAACAAACACTGGAGATTCCAAACCCTGACAGGATTCAATAAGAGTACCCGTAAATCTCTTCCATGACCGGAATCTGTGGAATCCCTGTACAGCCTTATGAGATAACCTTTCGCAGTTCCCCTTTGACATCTGGAGCAGACAGCTGCAAAGCCTCAGAGGACATGTGAAAGAAAGGATCTATGCCTGCCTCTAATGGGGTCAGGGCAGACAAATCCAAAGTAGACACGGGATGGCCTACAGAGATATCACTAACTTCTACAGAAATGTCTGCTGGAGGCTGGACAGATTCTGGATGAGATTTCTTGTCCACCTTCTTAACAGTACCTTCAGGGTTAATTAATTCTGCCATGCTACCCTGGGCTAACAGATTACGTCTTGGTTCTCTAGCTAGATGTCCAGGGAAGACAACCGGCTTTAAACAGTCTTCAGCACAAACATCTTACAAATGCTACAGGATGCAGGGTCAAGGGAAACACCCAAACAAAAAAAAAATGCACTGTTCATGATAATCCTCATGGGGAATCTGCTTTCCACACTGACATTTTTCCTTCCTGGATGACATGAACCCCAGGTAATCAAAAGAAAAGGCAAAAAAAAAAAAAAAAAAAGAGAGAAAAACTCCAATGGGACACTTTTCTGATGGCTAGGTAATTACCACAGCAAAGGGCATTCAGACAGATGAGCAATGATGGCCTTCGGACTGGTTGCACTTTTAAACCTTTACACCTTACGTCCCTGTAGGGGGCTCATACATGTGACGAATGGTGCATACAAGATCTAAAGGCTTTGGTACACTGTCCAGATGCTGGGCTATCCTTTACAGGAGATTCCTAAGGTGAAATATACTGCAGTGATAAAGGACGACAGCTGATAATGTGATCCAGACAAAACCTTAACACTTGAAGTCTAGATGAATAGGGATGTGATGCTAAGCATCTTTAACAACTAGTGTTACCAAGAAACTTGCATGAGAAAGAAGGGGTAACGGGTTGTGAAGTTACAGCATTTTGGGTATCATCATGAATTGGTTTAGGAAAGAAAGATCCAAATGTGATCTCCAAGCATTTTCTTTCTTTGGCACACAAACATCTATGAATAAAAAACATTCCTAACCTGGGAAGGAGGAAATGGCTCTATCACTCCCTGAGACAGCATGCTGAAGGACAGAGCGAAACAGAGGACCGTGATCTGGTGGAAGTAGTACCCACTGGAAAGGAGGAATTTCCTCCCACTGCCATCTGTAGCCTTGATGGATCTTCAGAGTCCATTTGTCTGAAAATATCAGTTGCCAAAGAGAGAAGTGAAGTGGAGATTCAGACTTCCCTGAAGGAAAAGGGACTGCCAGGGTAGGAGGGGAGAACAAGGTCCCTTAAATAGTCATTCTGACTTATGTGACTTTGCTTGGTTTTTGGGGTTCCTGTATTCTATTTGAAACCCACTCGGCATTTCTTCTCAAGTCTGTTGACCAGAATTTTGTTTCTTGACAAAATTATTTGAGGATTTAGAGAATCACTTAGAAAATTTAGAAAAGCAGGGCTGAAAATCTTGAGAGACTCCCTCTACCACCTTTCTCCTCTCATGACACTTTTTGATAATGTCTGCAGCAGAGGGAGCAAAATTAAATAATCTGAGAGAGACTTTAAAATCTCATTTTTGCATCATCTAGGAAGTTCTGAGGACGAAGCCAGCCAAACAACCCAAAACAACAAACCCAGTGGCCCTGGAAGTAGCATCAACAGACTCATATGAGTTGTAACCTGTTAAATGGAAGAAATTAAACCATTTTAAGCACATTTTTTCCTTACAAGAAGAAACTGCAGGTAATATATTCCTCATACTTTCACAATTAGAATAAACATGTGAGCCTGCCAATTCATAATTCTGAAAATCAAAGTTGCAGAAGCACATACTTTTTCCCCATACTTAATTATTTTCCAGCCCTTGGCAGAAAGTATAAGATTGGAATCAACTAAAAGTAAACATTAGAATTAACTATAGCAGCTGGATCAGGTTTGGGATGAGTGCATAAAAACTTAAACTGAGAAGGTTTACACAATCCGTCTGCCTTTTTAAGCGCAGCAGGGTGAATTGTCTGAAAAACTACAGGCAGTGACACACACCAATCAAAGCTGTTAGCACTGGAGGAATGGGTAAAGATTCTGGAAATTACATCTGTAACAGCTCATATGATTTTGAGGGACTGAGAAACCTCAGTGTTCTCCCACTGAAAATGACACATTCAGGAAATAGTCTCAGAAAAAGAGAACCCTCACAGGGATAATTTGATACTGTGCTCTCCTTTAATTGAGGATTAGAAATCTGATGGAAAAACCCTGCATCTGTCTTTCTGTCCAGATGCAGAATCTTGAATCTCTTTAGGGAAAGAGGCATCCCTTTTTCTTCTTCCAGAAACCACATTTTAAGAAGGATCAATAAGACCCTGAACATAATCTAGTAAACTAATCCTATGTAAAGATATTTGAGGATCAGATAAACATTTAGTTTTCTATTTCTTTTTAATAGGATAAATGGGGCCAACAATGTTGTTAAATGGCAACAATAACTTCCCCAGGGATGGGCTCAACATTCTAACAGAGACGCCTTCCCTGTTACCACTCCCAAGACCAACAAGAGTGCCTGTCCCTTGCTCACCGAGGGTACCCAAACAGTTGCAAAGGATGTGGCTAAACCCCAGTCAGTAGTACAGTGGCTGCAGGTGCTACACTACAGGTAACCAGGGTAAAAGACTGGCTATGGCAAAATCACCCACCTGCAGCTGAGGCAAATTGCTAGTCCACTGTGGTGCCAAAGGCGGTTTCCTTAATTTTTTCTGTGTGGCTGGAAGGAGGACTGACTGTGACTGTGGGACCAATAGTGTGTTCCATGGTCAAGCCAGAAATGGTGCTTCTTTCCAGGGTAAAACAGCAGCATAAGTTGGTAAACATTTAATGTCAGGTCACTTTTCCCCACAAAAACACAGTAAAAAGTTTGCCAGTCCCCAGAAGAAAAATAAATTTCCTCATAAAAATATTTTAACCACTTAACTACTTTTAAACTGACAGGAAAAAAGTGGTGTTTAAAAGTAAAGCCTTGCGACAGTTCATTAAAATGAGAACTCCTAGATTAAAACTAGTACATTAAAACAGTAACTGTTTAAATGCAGAAAGTTTTTCCCAAAAGGGAACATACCTGCCCAAAGGAACAGCACAAGCAGAAGGTCTATCCTCGAAAGTCCATGCAAGAGAGCGCTGTCAGGCTGCAGGAGCTGAAGTCTGTTTTTAAGCAGCTCAGCTCAAGCTGCCTAATGGCCGAGTGTGTCAACGGTGCACTGAAGCTTTGGAAGCTGTCTGGCTGTTATATCCTTGGCAGGATATAACTTGTATAGTTAAGGCTACTGCAGCAGTGATCAATATGATAAACATTCTACAATTTTCTAGCATAGATGAAAACTGTGTGGAATGAGTAACAGCAGATCTTTTTGAAACACCCGAACAAACTAAGGTGAAGCTGAGAGAATTAGGACTCATCTGCTCTAACAGACTGATTCTTTGGTATTAGGATTTGAGGTTTTTTTTTCCATTAGACTTTCTTTCCCAACATGAGGTTCAATAGCACTTTTTAATATACCATCAGAGGCATCTTTGCAGGACTTTTGAATTTTCGGTTTGTCTTTAAATTAATTTGTATTTTCATTATTTATTAGTTTTAATTTTTGTAGGGGATGGGGAATTCTTGGGCAAGAACTTTAAAATTGCTTGTGAGGGCTTACAGTTAAAGACAAATATGAGATTACCAGTACATTCCAAAATAATCTTGTTTATTGTTCTAAGTGAGGTTATTATCTGGTTGAACACAATGGTGGGCAGAATGTTGACCCATGCACTGCTTCCTCTAAGGCATGAAGTATTCGCATGTAATATTTACTGACAACAGGTATTAAAACTGCTCAATGGTGCACATAAAATGTTAGTGGGTTATATATGCCAACAACAGCAAACATGGAAAGATCCTAAGGAATTTCAGTGTTCAATATTTCAAATGCTGAAAGCACACTATATGTAGGAACAAGTGAAAGATTAAAGGAAGAACATATCAGGGTCATATATTTGCTAGTGATCAAGACTAACCAAAGTAGTGTGGAGGTGGTCATTATTTGCAGATAGTCACACTATAACTTAGAGGAAAGTTCACCAGCCTAGAAGGCCAGAGTTGTCTAGCTTCATTTCAGATATGCAGTAATATGACAGTGGCTATATTTATATATGCACCTCCTAAAAGGTAGGAGCAATTTATAGAGGATATTGAAAGATGTCGATAAACTTCAAGGGGTTTCAGTTATCATGGCAGCAGAATGCAATACTACTTCCTCAGCTATAAAACTTGACTGTAAAATGCAATAACCCTTTTTACTTATCACATCTTGGGGTACCTGCAAGAAAAGAATAGCTGTGTAAAATCTTACCATAACCATAAATGTCCTTCTCTTCCATGTTGCAATATTCCAAACCCTTGGGTTTTCCTCTCTTGCTACCCTAACATCCAGCCAGTGTATAAAAGCTTCTAGTCACTGCAGGGTATGCGGGACATCTGATGTTGGCTAAGGGAACATGGGCCATAAAAGTAATGTCACATACCAGACCTCAGAACTGAGTGCCCCAGTTGGATCCCAGTCCCAAGGATAACTGTACAAGTGCAGTGCCATCCAGAAGGGACAGTTTAATGGAAGAAGGGGGAAGGAGGGAGGGAAGGAATACTGAAACATGGAAGAGAAGGACATCTATGGTTATGGTAAAATTTTGCACAACTATTCTATGTCCTTCTATTCTCATGTTGCAGTATTCCAAACCCTTGAGTGAGTGCCAAAGCTCAAAGGGAAGAAGAGGGTGGAGGCTTGGAACTATTTTTCAAGGAATCCATGAAGGACTGCCCTGGCAACTCCAGCCCTGGATGTGGAAATGTGATCCAATCTACAATGTTTAGCAAAGGTGTGGACAGAGGTCCATGTAGCTGCCTGTAAAGTGAAGGCAGTGTCCAGCCCTTTAAAGAAAGCCCCAGATGAAGCCATAGCCCTAGTGGAGTGTGCTTTTATCTTAGATTCTGAGGCTTTTCCATGGTATGTATAACAAAGAAATTGCCCTGGAAATCCAGGCAGGAATTGTCTGCTTTGTCACTGCTTTCCCCAGAGCCCAGGGGTGAAAGAGGACAAACAATTATTCTGATTTCCTGATCGACATGGCCTTGTCAAGGTAAAACCCAAGTGGTCTGTGCATATCAAGGGAGTGTAAGACACTCTCAGTGTCATTCTGAGGATGAGGAAAGGAGGTGGGAAGGTGAATAGTTTGGTTTAAGGATAGCTCACTGACCACTTTGGGAATGAAGGAAGGGTTAGTCCAAAGAGTTACCCTGCCCTTGTGGAAAGTGAGGAAAGAGGGAATAGCCATGAGGGGCCTATAGCTCTGACACTCTCGACTGATGTCAAGGCTACCAGGAGTACTGTTTTCCAAATGCAATGTTTTAGAGAGGCCTAAGAAGCTGGTTCAAAAGGGGCCATTGTGAACTCCTCAAAGAGAATTCAAGTCCTATGGCGGTAGGATGGGTTTCCTGGGGGCCTGAGATGCAGCACACCCTTTAGGAATAACTTTGCAGGCAACTGAGATGCCAAAGGGGGGTCCAGAGGCAGACAAGCTCAAATAGCAGCAAGTTGGGCTTTAACAGCAGAGTACACCAACCCTGTCTGCAAGAGTTCACACAGGTATGACAGTACCAAGGGAACATCACCTTGTAAAGGGTCCAACTGTCTTTGTAGACACCATATGGAGAATCTTTTCCATTTAGGCAAAAATCATCTCCTAGTGTTAGTTTTCCTGGTCTCCTGCAGGACTGTGAGCACATCCTTATTGTAATGTTATCTGCAAGGGATCGGAATTCTATCACCCACAGAGTAAGGTTCAGAGATTCTAGGTGGCGGATGGATTAGTGATCCCTTGTCCTGTGTCAGAAGGTCCACTCTGTGAGGTAACTTGTGGTGACTGCCCCTAGCTAAATGCAGAAGGAGGGAGAACCAATGCTGTCTTGGCCAAAATGGAGTCACCAACAAGATTTTTGGTTTGTCCTGCTGGATTTTTGGTAGGACTTTCTGAAGATGTGGGAAGGGGGGAATGCATACAGAAACATCCCCTTTGAAAAGGCATCCATTGCCCTTGCCAAAGGACTGGGTAGCCTGGTACAGAATGATGGAAGCTGTCTCTTCAGAGGGGAGGCAAACAGATCTATCTGAGGTGTACCTCATTTGTGGACTATGTCCAAGACCACATCCCTGTGGAGCGTCCATTCATGGGAATGTGGCATGGACCTGCTAAAGGTGTCTGCCTGGGTGTTCTGTTTTAAAGGGATATACACTGCCTGCAGAGTGACACTCTTGTGTGGCAAGCTCCCAGAGCTAGTCGGCATAGCAAATAGGATTTTGTTCCTCTTTGCTTGTTCACATAACACAGAACTGTAGTGTTGTCTGCGAACAATTTTAGGGGCCCTGCTTCAGCGTATGTTAGAACTGCTCTCATCTCTCTGATACTAATATGTTCCTGTTTGATGGAACCTGACCAAGTGCCCTGGACTCTCAGGGAACTCATGGCTGGTCCCCATCCAAGATGTGGGGCATCAGTGTGCATCTCCTGTACTGACAAGGGAGCCTGTAAGGGGAGTCTCCTGGGTTGGAAGTCACTTGACTCAACCACCAGAGAATCTCTTTCCTGAGACAAGGTAGGAAAGGAATTTTGTACTCTAGGGGGTAAGAGTGCTTGTGCCCATATAGACCTATGGTACCATTGTAACTTTTTCATGTGGAGCCTTGCCAATGGTATCATGGGAACAGTCAATGCCATATGGCCTAAGAGTCTGAAGTACTGCCTGGCAGTCAAGATTGTGACTTGAACAGAAAGCAGGTACTGTCTTAGGTTTTCTACTTTTTGAGGTGGCAGAAAGGCCCTCATAACATCCGTGTCCTTATCATGCATCCCAAGAATATTTGGTCCTGAAAGGGGTTCAGGTTGGACTTGGGATAGTTTATCTTCAAACCCAGTGCCTGCAGGACTGATACTACTTAGTTACAGATGGTGTAGCAAGGATTTTGAACAGTCTTCCTGGATCAGAATATCATCCAGGTAAGGGAATATCTGAATCTCTTGAATCCAGCAGAAGGCAATCACTGGTGCCAAGCACTTGGTGAAGACCCTTGGTGCTGTAGAAAGTCCTAAGGGCAAGGCAGAGAACTGAAAATGTGAGGAACCCACAGAGAAGCATAGGAATCTCCTGTAAATGGGCTTTATGGGGATGTGCAAGTAGGCATCCTTGATGTCCAAGGTGGCTAGGAATCCCTGCGGTAAAATCAAGGGGAAGAGGGTCTGCAAAGCGAGCATTCGAAAAGGTGGGTACTTGCAGGAAAAGACCGAGAAGGGAAAGATCTAGGATTGGTCTCCAGGGACCATTTTTTTCCTGGGATTAGGAAGAGTCTGGAATAGAAACCCTTTCCCTTTTCTGTCATAGGGACAGACTGAATTGTTCCTTGGGCAAGAACGCTGTCTATAACTGGCTGAAAAAGGGAAGCTGTTCTTTAGGAAGCTGTGGAATGCCCCTCAAGAAGGTATTGTGATCCAGGTCATGAAATAACCTGTTTCTATGATGGATAAGACCCACCTGTCTGAGGTAATGGTTTTCCAAAGAGGGAGACAGTGAGAGTCTTAGGGAAAGGGGAGTGAGTTGAGACGTTTGTTCATTGTTCATTAATGGTAGGTAGTCACAGACTACCTACCCTGTCCCAAAACCGAGGTTTCTGGGCCAGAGGCTGTGCAGGCCTGGAAGGGATTTGCTGCATCCTGGTGCTCTTTCTGCCTCTGGAAGGAGGAGGAAGAGCTGAAGGTTTCCTTATAAATTGAGTTTTTGAGGGGGGTAATTCCCGTGTAATTTGGGGACAGGAGAAACAAACAGGTGCTTCAGGTCTTGTAACTACTTCCCCTTCTGTTGTAGAGTTTTGAACAACGCAGCCACTTTGTCCCATAGAGGGCAGAGTTATCCAGAGGTGCATCCAATAGTTTTGCCCTAATATCATCAGGTAAGGGTTGTAACCATAGCCAGGAACATCTTCTCAGGACTGAGGTAGATGCAGCAGATCTGGCACAGGCTTCAGATGCATTTCAGCTGCACATAATGGAATGCCTAGTGACCCAAGAAGACAAGGATACAAGTCTGCACATCTGTGCATTGGCAGGAGAGTCTGGGATGTCACTCAAAAATTAGTGGCTTTTCCTAAAAGGGCTAAGGTGTATTTTGACATACGAGTTTCATAGTTTATTGTCCTGAAAGCCAGGGTAGCTGCGGTATAAACCTTTTTTCCATGGTGCTAAATGGCCTTGCTGTCTATCTGTAGGGAGAACTGAGGTGGATGGAAGCAGTTTTGAGGGCTTATCAGCTGAAACTGATACAGTGACAAGGTCTGCTACAGGGCATTTAATAATTAATTTGGCCCCCTTAGTGACCTTGTAGAATCTGTCAGGCCTTCAAGGGGCAGGGGACTGTGAATCAGGATTCACAGAGGCTGCATTAAAAGCATCCAGAAAAGCAAGTAAGACTGGAGGTATAGCTGAGGGAGCAGGAGTGCCCATTTGTAGACGTTCATAGTATCTTTTCTGAACTTTTGTCATCTCAGTGGAATTCCACTTAAAGCTTAAAGAGCTCCCTCATTTTGGAAATGGTCTCCCCAAAGACGAGATCCTCACCTAGAGAATCTGTCTCAGAAGAATCTTCCTCTGGGGAGACACAGCCAAGAGGAGATGGTAACTGGTAGAAATATGACAGGGAATTCTTTGAAGAGGAGTCAGATGAGTTCTCAGCTTCAGGTTGAGAAATATCTGGAGCCTGAGGCCTAGGGCTAATTACCAGGGGAGCCACTGGGGAGGATGAAGGGGTGGAAGGCCTAAAAGCCATAAAAGCATTGAAGATGCTCTGAGAAAATGCCTGCCAGTCTGGTTGGCTCTGTACAGGAGAAGAAACATGCTTTGTTTTCTTTTTAAAGAAGGCTTAGAGGGCGCAGGGGACAAGGTAGGTTTAGGTTTGCTAGCATCTTCAGTAGTGGAAGGACCTGTCTCGGAGGCCAGTACAAGCAGAGGTTCAACCTCACTGTCGGTAGCCAATGACTGCGATACCTCCGAAGATGTGCCTTCTGCTCTGGGTTCAGTGGCTTCCCCAGCAGTACCCATATCGGCAGTGACCGAATGTTCCTCCAGGCTAACATCGGCCACAGAAAGGATGTCAGGTGGAGGAGGTGCAACAATGGATTCAGGACAAGCAACTTTGGCCTTTTAATTAGGTGGCTCGATGGACTGACCAGACAGACCCTCCATAGCTAAAGCTAAGCACTTAAGTGTTGATTTTTTAAATAAATATTCAAGATGACTGCATAAGGTTTTAGGGACAAAGGCCCGACAGCTGGAGCAGGACTTATGGTCATGCATAGGCCCTAAATAGAAGAGGCAAAGATCATGGGCATCCTTATGGGGGATCCGACCACCACACCTACACTTTCCCTTCCTGGAAGACATGAATCTGAACAGGCATGCAGTGACCCAAAAGAACAAAACATCCCCAACGGGGTACTTATCTTTGAAAAGATAATCAGACAGCTAGTACAGCAGGAACAGCTGATGTTCAACTGGCAGCAGAGAAGTGCTGAGGTCTGGTGCATGTAGACTTCACCTTTACTGTCCACACTCTCTTAGCCAACTTCAGATGTCCTACATACCCTGCAGTGACTAGAAGCTTTTGTACACTGGCCAGACACTCTGGTAGCAAGAGAGGAAAACCGAAGGGTTTGGAATACTGCAACATTAAATAGAAGGACATCAGTATGAAGTGCTGTTTTGTTGCTTGGCCAAACTTGACTCTTCATGACCTCAAGGACTTTAGCACGCAGGACTGATTTCTCTACAAAGTACAGATGTCAGAAGACCCTAAACAGGGTAAAATCAAAAATTACCAAACACTAAACACCCCACACCCAAACTATGTACAACTTCTAACAATTATCTAATAAAGTATTAACAGCCCTAGATTTAGAGTAGAGAGGAAGGTGGTAGTGCTTAGAGAGTATGCACTGAACTAACTAGCTGCCTCCAAATGTCCTTAGTTGACACACCCCCCCTAAAGGATCTGCTTGCCATGCTGAGAATAACAAAAAAAATGCAAAAAACCCAATCATTTTTAAAGGTCCTATCTAAGTAGTAGCGTAACTGTCTGTGGAATGAGAAAACAAAGGTGGGATCACAGTCTAGTGGACTGAAATTGCTGCTGCATGAATTTTAATGGAAGAGAGAAGGACAAACCTCTGTAGTTCAGTAGTATATAGAGATAGAGAAGCCAACAGGCTCAGAGGCTCAGAAACATCCACACCCATCTGAAGCAAAAAAAAAAAAAACTTCTTCCACATACACTTTCCTTGTACTACTAGGCAATGACCGTCCTTTTGAGACACAACAGTTGAGGAATTAAAGGCAGGGGCCACGGTGGTTTTTTTATTAAATTTCTGGTGAGTGGGTACCAATGCTGTCCAATCTGGAGCTATCAGGATCATTCTTGGTTTGTCCTGTCTTACCCCTTACTTAGAACCTTAGAAGTAGAAGTGTGTGGGAAAACGCATATACATGAAGATTTTTCCAACTGAAAGAAAGAGCATCCGTTTTCTGGTGGGAAATACCTGAGGATCCAGTTTCCTGCGTGGGGATCCATGATTTTTGCCTGCTTAACACATCTGCTAAGGAGTTCTGCACCCCGGCCTTGCCTGAAGATCCAGTTGTAGTTGGCAGACTGAGCGTTTCCCATAGAATCATTGCTGTGCATCCCGAAGAAGTAATTCCTTGAAAGCTGTTAATGCAACTGGGACTAAACATCCTCCTTTGTTGATATATAGAGATGTTGTAGTCTGGCAGGCCACTTGTCCTGTATCCATTTTCCATTGAGATGAGTCCCCAAGCTTTGTCTGAGGCATCTTTAGACAGAAAGTCCCTGTTTAGTGTGACATTGCTGAGCCACACAAGGAATTCTTTTTGATGCAAGGTATTATTGGGAATGTGTGAGTGTCATCCATTGGCAGTGCTGTGTCCATAGATTCTTGAAGTCATTTACCAGCTTCCATATGCAGTTTCATGAACCCTAAGGCTTGAAGGACTGTCTTGTAGCCAGCAGGACTGATGATGTGATAGTTGGGAGAAAAAAAGGGGAAGATTCTTTTGTTTTGTCCGGTTAAGAAGGCCCATGTGGCTGCTGTATTCAGTCTCACACCCAAAAACAATCCTGTGAGAGGGTACTAGACTGGACTTTGTTTTTGTCAGGAGAATACCCTAGGCATCTCTCTTTACTTACTGTTATCACATACTTTGTCTGCTGAGTTCGTCCTGCCCCTGAGCCAGAACATCAGAATGGGTCAAATAAGGGTAGAAAGGTATTCCTTTCCGTCTGAAGAAAGCTATCACTGCTGGAGCCAGGACTGTGAATACTGGGTGCAGTGGATGTAAGGTATGGAAATAAAACCTGTAACGTGGTGAATGAATATTCAATACCCCCCATGTCTTGGGTAATTAAACTCCAGTTCTCTTTGAAAAGTGTCAGTCTTCCTCCTAAAAGGTGCGGGAGGGCGCGTGGAGGTGGCAGCAGTTGAAGGTAGGTGTCTGTGTCTGTCCTCTGTCTGGGGCCTGCCTGCTGCTCCCCTGAAGACTGTGCAGGTGAGCCCCTGTCTGGATCTAAAGACCTGAGCTCTGCCCCTAAGACCATGCCCTAGACTGGGAATCATAAGAAGGGTATGTCCAGGTATGTCCCACGCCTTGCTTGGCCAGTTTCTTGGTGGTTTGATGGTTGAACCTGTAAAAATCTTTTGTGCATTGATTTAGCATAGTCCTTTTTCCCTTTTTTTTTTTTTCAACAGGCAAGCTTCAACAGGCAACCAAACAGATTGGCATCCAAGATCCTTGACTTAACATGCTCAGCTAAATTCAGGTCCCGGTAACCAGAAGCGTGCCTGCCAAGTATGAGTACCAGCCAGCAGCCACCACCTGAGGTGTACAGCATACATCACACAAATTGTGGAATGCTGCCACCTGTTCAGACACATGTATGTAATGTACCTTCACCCTTACATTCAATACCTTCTGCCCTTCTGCCATCTAGATTTGCTTAAGCTTTATAGATTTGATGAATCAGATTTGATGTGAAACAATTTGAAGTTGACATGGCTAAGCAGTTGAAGAAGTAAGAAGTTCTTCTGACCTTCCCATTAAAAATGTCCTCATGGAAATGGAGAGAGTCTCAGAGAATGAAAAATCCTCAGGAGGAGAAAGAGAAGAGGAGTCATCCACATCAGAGTCAGAATAATGAGAAAGAGTAAACTCAGTCAAAGAGAAGAATATCAGAATCCTGTCTATCAGAATCAAATTCAAAATTCACCCTAGGCCTTTATGTGGTAGTCCCTATGTGGTATCTGTTTCTATCAAGAAATTCTGACATCCGTACTTTTCTGAGCAGGAAAAAAAACTGAGAGGCAAAAAAACTACCAAACGGCAACGGTGCCAAATCACTTTTTTGGAAAATCTCTCGGCCCGGAAACTGCTCAATTGAGGGTCTTGCACCGCTCAACCTGCAAAAGCACTGAGACACGCAACCATCGGCCCATATTTATAAAGACTGGAGGATATGACGCCGGTTTTGGCAATTTGAGTATTCCCCCTTTCGCCCTATGACCGGCTGACCGCGCCATGACCGGCGGATGCCCGACTGCAGCTGGCCTTTCCGTGAGATGAAGAACATCTACTACTTTATGCTCTTGCAAATTCATATATTGTGCTTCATTCAGCATTGGCATCTTTGCATCCATCTTAGTATCATGCTACTCTTTTGCCTTTCATCTTTCCCAGCATCAGTGTTTTCTCCAGTGAAGCCTGTCTTTCCTTTACATGGTCAAAGTATTTCAGTTTTAGTACTTGGCCTTCCAGAGACAGTCTGGGCTTGTATAATTAACTACTGACTGAAATAATCTTCCTGCAATTTACAAAATTCTCACACATTTCTCCAAAAAACTAATTTCAAAAGCATTTAGGATGCACAGCTTTACTTACAGGTCAACTCTCACAGCTATATATTATTGAGAAACCATCATTTCACTAAATAGACCTTTGCTAACCATCTGGCTTTGCATTTTAAAATCTTAACCCAATTTGCCATACTTTCCTTATAAGCAACAAACGCCTTAATTACATGACTGAAATCACTTTCTGGAGAGAACTTGGGAGCCCATGAAAATTAAATCTTCATTGCTTACACTTCTCCATCTATTTGCAGAGAACTGATATGGATAGATGACTTTTAACAGGATGCAGTAAAGCCAGCTTTTGTTCTTTTTCCTTTCACCTTTAGCAACAGCCTCTTCAACTACATGCACATCTGACAATGTTCATATTTCTGCCAGAAATTTTGACTGTAGAACCCGATACATCTAACCCGGCATTTTGCATGAAATATTCCACATATAAATTAAACATGAAGTGCAACAAGGCTGTGTATATTGTAACCCTACCATCTTCCCAATCTTGAACTACTCAGTTGCTCCACATTTAGTTCTAACTGTTGCATCTTGTTCTGCATACAGATTCCTTGAGAGGCAAATAAGATGACCCAATATCCCTATTTCTCTATGAACTTACCACTTTGTTATAAATCTACACAGTAAACGGCACTAAAAACAGAGGTCCCTTTTAACATTTTTCACTGGATGCTGGCAATTTGATCTTTGCTACCCTTACCTTCTCCTAAAACCAGCTGGCAGTTCCCATTCTCCTAATATTCAAAATTATTCTCATTTTTGCATACTGCTCAAATAGAATACCAGATTGGTGTTTTTTGTTACCTCTAAGGAGTATAATGTAGTAAGCACTGCAGTAGTTCTTTTTCTGATTAGACCACAGAATGTTAAAGATGGATATAAACAGCCAAAAATACAAAAAAAAAAATGAAAGAAGACAATGCAGTGTAAACTGAATGAATTGATAACCACAATAAAATCAAGAAAACTGCACTGTGAGAATCCAGTAAGCTAGAAAGCCACACAATGTAGATACATTGACCAAATGCCAAATAATCATTTGCTGAACACAAAATGTAGATATTAATGCTTGTATCATTCCACAGCGTTTTTGTGCCAACCTTTGGACTTATCAGATACACACTAAATCCAACCTACTTTGCCTTTTATAGAAATTTAAAAATACAAGAATAAAAATTAACTTAAAAATATATAAATGTATTTTATAATAAACTGTAGGTAAACCAATTTTCAATACATTCATATTTCAGGAAAATACTATAAAACAAATTAAAAATACCTAAAAGTGCCTACAAGTGCTGTTTTTCTATCCAAGCACTCAACATTCTATTATTTAAATGCCTCCATTTAACACAAATAGTATGCATAATATAAAATAAAAAATATAATAGAGGAGATAAAGAAAGAAAGAAAACAGTCACCTTTCCATCATCCATAAAAACTATGTATTAAATGCCCCCCATCTAAAAGTGTAATGCATTATTACTGAAAACAGAATAAGGAGAATTATACTGGCAGCTAGTCCTGGAAAAAAAGATTTCCAAGTTTAAATGAGACAGTTTCCCTAGTTCCAGTTTTGAAATCAAGGGCAGCTAGATTGCAACTCTTTTGCAGTTAATAATTTTAATGTATCTACATGGCATATATACAAGTATTACTTCACTAATAAAGCATTAGGCTTTTGGAAGGGGGACATTTAATACACAAAAAGTTTTTATGGATGATGAAATGGTGACTTATTAGAAATGTTTCTTTTTTATTACTTTACCTTCTATATTATTATAATGGATTTTTATTTTACATTACACATACTATGTACTCTATACAGTATCTATTTATATATGTTAATATGAATGTATTTAAATAACAGAATTTTGATTGCATGGATGGAACAGCAGCAATTGTAGATGATTTTAGAAATTTCTGTTGAGTTTTTATAGTATTTTCCTCAAATATGAAGGTATTAAAAATTGGTTCACCCCCAGTTTATTATAAAATATATATATTTTTAAGTTAATTTTTGTTACATTTTTAAATGTATGAAAGTTTTAATGGATTTTACTTTAATTTATAGGACAAGAAATGAGGTCAACTTCCAAAACAATATGGCAAGACACCACTAATACAAAGTATTTCTATTACATGCCATTCATACAAGAATCACCTTAAAAACAGATAAAAGCAGGCAATAGGGTAGGTTATAAACAAGAAAAGAGTAACAAACAGTTTGAACTCTTAACATCAGTGATCCAACAAAATGATCACACACAGCACATAAACAAGTTTAAACAACATTGAAGAAGACCGGGTGAGCAAGAAATTCACACCTCATTTTTGCTAAAATGCAATAATTAGTTATTGGATATGGCCGATTAAGAACCTACGGTGTGCATAACATGATGCAGGAAAACAGGCTGACTGGTTATTTGCTCTACTGCATAAAGATAACCCATATATCTCTCACAAAACATCAGATTATGGAGGTAGCCCTTACAATACATGTAATTAATCCATCTGTCATCTGGGCAAAGCAGTAGAAGGATGAAAATGATAGGGAGAAAATGTTCTTATTGAAAAAAATGGAAGAGACTAATGAATGCATATTAAATTACCTGTTATTTATGGTGGAGAGTGAGAAAGTTAAATATCATGACATTTTTGATCAAGTAGATAGCAAATGTATTAGTAATGTTATAAGAAAGAAAGGTAAATAAGATAGGGATCTCAAAGAGTACAAGGACGGTACAGCATACCCCAAGCCCAGACCTTTTTACAGACTTAGTGAATATGAAACAAGGGAAGATAACAGTTTTTTTTTCTGATAACAGTAACCAGTGTGGTGAACCAGAGTTTGGACAGTCCACTTATCAAAGAGATATCTCTTTAGATCGTCCTCCCCCCCTCCCTTACGGAGATCGAACAGGATAAGGTATAAACCACAGGTTTATTACAAATACAACAATTATGGGGGGAATTTTGGGGAGGAAAACATGGTAGCAATAGATCAAGAACAGGAAGTTATTACTATTTTGGATAGGGTTTATACCTACAAAGGTTACAAGATTTTTAATTATAGTGGCCTTTCTATCAATGTCCAACATTTTAATTTTCTAAGGGTTTCAAATTCATTCCTCTAAGGAAGGTTAATGTGTCTAGGGCTATAGTAGATTTGAAACTTTTCATTAGGAAAAAGAATTTAACCCTGTTTTTTAATAATCAAATGTATGACACCAAACCTCACATACCCTTGAGGAAGAAAGGTATTTTCAACACCCCCTTCACCCCCAACTAAATTTAGAAAATATTATGGAAAGGGAAATCAGGAAAGAAATTAGTAACCACAAGATACAGTCTAATCTTTCCAAGGATGAAAAAGGCCTACTAGATTCTTTAAAAACTGACCGCTCTGAGAATTATATAACCGGACAAGGGCGGAGGAACTGTTTTGATGGATAGCACTGTATAGGAGTCCAAAATGAAAGAAGAGCTTAGTGATATTTCTAAATATGTTTTGGCTTCTATCAACAAGGTTAATATAGCCCATTCTAGAATTCATCTCGTGCCTAATGATTTACTTATGGAAGGCTCCATAAACTTGGACACATTTAAATTTTTAATGAATAAACATCCTAGGGTCTTGTCAGTGTTTGGTATTCCCAAGGTTCACAAGAACCCACTGGATCCTCCACTGAGATTTATTGTTTCCTCAGAAGGTGCTATTACAATGCCTTTAGCTAAATTTGTGGATACCAAACTTAAGGATTTATCTTTGAAAGGTCAAGTGGTGATAAAAGACTCTTGGGACCTTCTTAGACAGTTAAATCCCAAACTTAATAACGATAGTTTGTTGTTTGTAACCTTGGACAATGTGGCTGTTTCTGGTAGCATACCACATGATATAGGTCTACAATGGCTGGAAGACTCTACGAGTACATTTGGAAATTTTTCTAATAATGATTTTACTAATGTTCTTTTGTTAATGGAGTTAATTCTTAAAAACAACTACATGTATTATGAAGGTAAATTTTACAAGCAGATTAAAGGTGTGGCTATGGGGGCCAGATTTGCTCCCACGTCATTATTTTGACTTGGTGGGAACACACATATGTGCTTAACAGTGAA
>NC_056745.1:1401120255-1401122755 GCF_019279795.1 Protopterus annectens
TTGTCAGTGAGCCAGTTGGCAACCCATCTTGTGATGTAAGGATTTAGACCTAGTTTAGTGAGTTTAGCTATAATTCCAGAATGGGGGATGGTGTCGAAAGCCTTGACGAGGTCAACATTGGCTTTGTGAACCACCTTACCCTCGTCTATGGCTTTGGTGATTGCCTCAAAGAAGTCGATCAGGTTCAGAAGGCATGATCTGCCTTTCACAAACCTGAACTGGGTGGGGTCCAGAGTTTGGAGGTTACCAATGTCTTTGTTTATGAGTTTCATGATGATACATTCCATGGCCTTGCAGACCAGGCTCGTCAGGCTAATAGGGTGATAGTTCCCAGGATCAGTGGTGGCTCCCTCTCTGTGGAGTGGGATAACTGTTGCTGTGCACCATTCAGTGGGTACCGAGCCTGACGGGAGACTATGACTGAACATGGTGCTTAGGTGGGGAGCAAATTCATTGTGGTTTGTGTAAAATGCAGCCTGGGATGCTGTTCAGTCCCATGGATGCTGTGTTTTTGGTTTTAGACAGTGCAGCTTTTACCTGCGTATATGTGGTTACAGGGACTCTGCATTCTTCCTGTATAGATATGGGCCCTTTAGGGGATGAGAGGGGGGTAAAGTTAGCACTGAACCTGTCTGCCAGGATGCTGGCAATAACAGTTGGTTCTGTAAATTTCATGCCATTGTGCTGCAACTCGTAGCAAATCTGGGTGTTGCCATTGAGATTCTTGACATAGCTATAGAACTCTTTGTGGTTGCCCTTAGAATCAGTGGTGATTTTGTTTTCATAGCTAACTTTGGAGGATCTTATGAGGGATCTCAACTTCTTACTGAGGCTGACTAGGGAGCTCTTCCACTCATGGATGGGATTTTACTCTCTTTTTCAATGGTTTCTTCCTTCTATTGTAGAGTTTGTTTATGGCAGTGGACCACCAGATTGGCTTCCTTTTTTTGGAGGATAGAGTCTTGGTTCTGTTGGGGTAGTATGATCCATGCACTAGTTTAAGTGCTTATAGAGCGCATTTTTGTAGGATTCAACAGTCTTAACTGTACTGTCCATCTGCATGGGTGTCATGAAGTTCGCCACTTCTGTCTTAAGAAGCATGAAATTGGCTTTGGAGAAATTTTTTACCATAGTTTCCTTAACGGTGGGTGGGGGTGGGATATAGCTATCTAGGGTGATTAGCTTATGGTCGGATCTGACCAACAAGGAGTTGACTTCAGGTGTGGAACACCGGTCACTCATGTTGGTAATGACTAGGTCTAGGATATTTTTGCCCCTGGTGGGGGTGTGGATAAGTTGATCCAGGGCATTGGAATATATGTATTCCAGAAAGCATTGAGTGAAGTAGTTGGTACATGAGTAATTTTCCCAGTTAATGGTGGGGGAGTTGAAATCAACCATTATTAGGGTGTTTGGTTGAACCCTAATATTTTCCAGTATATCAAGAAAAGAGTAGTGGGAATCCTGGGGGATGGTGCGGCATCTGTTCAAGCTACAATTGGGATTGCAGTTTTGCCAGAGTCCGTTGCACTTGGATAACATTGAATGCATTATGCTTCACAACTTGCCTGGAGGTGTGGATATCCTTAATGAATATGGACACAGATCCGCCTTTGGTGTTCTGGTCCAGGTTAGATGGCCGAAAAGTGTGGTATAAGTTATAGCCTGGTAATGCAGGGGTGCCCTCTAGAGCCTTGAACCAGATCTCAGACACTGCACAGGTATCGATGTTCTCCATTTTAAACAGTGCCTTGAGTTGGTTCATTTTGAGATTTAGACTTCTAGCACTGAGTAGCATTACTCTCAGTTTTTGCTTGCCTGTTCCTGTTACAGTGGTGAATTTGTCATTTGAACCTTGCCTAAAAAAGGCACTATAGGGGTGATAAGAACCTTAGCCAGTATCCGGAATCTCAGAGGCAACAGGCACAGGCCATCTCTGGCAAAGCATCATGGTCTGTCGACCATGTCATCCCAGGCAGACAGATACTGGATCCCCTTAGAATGACACCAGAAGCTTAGCCAATTGTTGAAGTCAATCATTTTGTCCTTGTACTCTGGTATCATTCCGGGCGATGGCAGGATGATACTCAGGGCTACGGTCATACCTGCCTGGGCTACAAGATCAGAGAGCTCTTCCATGTCTCTTTTTATGTAGTCCAGAGAGGTACATCTCTGGTCATTCACACCAACATGGACAATGACAGAGTCATATTTGTACTTGTTGGGGAGTGACCTGAGAGTGTGGGTTATGTGGCGGATCCTGGCACCCGACAGGCAGCTCCACAAGAAGAAGGAAGTCCAACGAATCACTGAAGACTAACCACACAACGACAGGCAGCTAACAGTAACCTTCTCCTTGTTTAGCCTGGTGAGTGGGACATAAGTGTGCCTGACTATAGAGCCATCTTTGACTAGTGTGTTGGGTACATTGTTTTGCGTTATGGGCTGTGGTTTATTGGCACACAGAGTCTGTGAGCTGTGTGTCATTTGGGCTGTGTTG
>NC_056745.1:1401127755-1401207755 GCF_019279795.1 Protopterus annectens
TCATAGGAAATTACCTTGAACAGCAGTAGAGAATTTTACTGCAATTTTTACAAGATATCTATATATTTTTGATCACTGTGTACTGCACTGATCACTGGGATAAGTCCTACAATTTAGAATGCTATACTGTTGTTTAGTTTTTTTTGGGGAGGGGAATTTGGTGGTTTATATATTTAAACTGTTGGTAATAGGTTTATACTATTGCACTGGCACTTTAAAGAATTTAATGATGTAATGACTTAATTGGATAATTTTGTATAAATAAGCTATGATCATGATGTTAAATTATCCCTTGAAGGTGTAAGCAAGAGGTACCAGGAGGTCAACATCATTAAAAGTTAGTGGTCACAATATAGTGCGGCTCCTTGTTTTAATTTGTATTTTGAATTTTGTAGTTATTAGTTCAGTTTCTGGAGCTGCTAATGAAGCCTTACTTGGAGTGGTGTTGGCTGGTTCACAAACTGATGGTGGGTAGTTCACCTTGGCTGAGTTTTGGAAGGAGAGAAAAGCCAGATTTGTCATAGGATATATCTGATCGCTGGGCAGTATGAAGTTGCATGGCACTAAGTTTGACAGGTTAGACAAACTTATCAAGGAGGTTATAGTCTTATGACACTAGGTTATTGGAAAAGTACATCAGTTCCAATTTAACTCCTAGGGGTCTTAGAGTGGACCGACTTCCTGCCTTTGATTTTATGGAGGAAGAAATGGACTTGTTGGAAGAGTGGAAGAATGTCTCTCTATCCTGTACTTTGGGCTGGCTAAAAATCCTTGTTAAACACAATGTAAGGCAGCGTGATAAAGTGCAGGCAGATATTTTACAGCTTTAGGGAAATCTTGTTTCTGCTTGTTCTGAGAATGTTTTTGCCAGTAAAATTAGAGATATTAAAACTAGAGTGGCAAAGGTTGAAGAGGACATTCTCCGTAAAAAAACAGAAGGTGGAACGCAATGTCAGAGATTATAGCAGTAATTTAATTTTTGCATGGCAACGCAATCCAAAAAGAGGAAGGACCATTAGCAACGTGACAGCAGGCAGATCTCTGATATCACGAGAATCCTCTTTCTTCCATGAATACAGTGTCTAGTAACAAGAGTGCATCATCTGAGGATTTAAACATGGAGCCAGCGGAATCATCAACACAGCAGCACATCAGTTCCCAGCAGTCCAGAAGTGGCAGGGCAACAAGGGCAGCAATTACAATCAGAAAAGGAGAAGAAGACAGTAATAACAGTTGCTCAGAGTAATGGTGGACTCTCTGGTGATGAACTTTTTTCCACTGTCAGGTGCGTGCAACAAGGATAATTTAACATTATTAATTTATCAAGTTTGAAATTTGATGATGCATTGTTTTGTTTGTTAAATAACGGGATAAAATTTGTTCGCACCTGTTTCCCCAGTTTGGCAGACCTGCTTTTTGAAGTGGGTCATTTCTGTAGAAAGTTGAATTTAAAAATATTTTTTCATATGAAAACCAAGCAATCTTTAAATATTTTGGAGTGTGATAATAGTGATTGTGATAATTCACTGTTGGATTTGTCTGTATATGAGAATGACCTAGTGGATATTTGGGATGGGGTTGAGAATGTACAAGACACTTTGGATGAAAATGGGGCTTGTGGTGAAGCACAGGATTTTTTTTATCACTGGATATGGCAGATTAATGGTTCCAGTACCTTAATGTTACTTCATTTGTTCCCCCTAAATGTTTTGCCAACATCAATATGTTTGAAACTGTGTTGTGTAAGCAGATTAAAGCACAGTATAAAAAGTTAATGAAAAAATATAAAAAGTTTAATTTGAACAAATCAGAATGGTTAGCTTTGCAAAGAATACGCATGGGTAACAAAGATGTGGTTTTTACATAGGCTGACAAAGAGGGAAATTGGGTTGTCATGTCCAGGGACAGATGCAACAGAAAGGCACAGGAGTTGTTGGATGATGAAAAAATCAATTTGAAATTTGAGTTATGATCCTACATCAGAATTCAATGCTTTGTTATATGAATTATTAGAAAAAGGTGAAAGGTTAGTTTTTTTTTGTTCTCTCTGATAAGAGGCTTCATGTAAGAAACCCCATGGATGCAAGATTTCTTACCATCCCCAAAGTCCGCAAAGATCTGGAAAACCCCCCAGAAAGACTAGATACACAATTTAAAAAAATACACATCCAGAATACCAGCTCACATAAAAAATGGTAAAGAGTTCTGTGATATGGTAAGTGGTATGAAGTGGGGACAGGATTATTATTGGGCCTCTGTTGATGTTAGGGCTCTTTATACTAGCATCAGTCATTCCCTGGGGTTTGAAGTGGTAGCCAAAATGATGGGGGAGGGTCCTAGGACCGATTACATTTTGCAGCTTTTGGAATTTTCTTTAACCCATAATTGTTTTAAGCTTGGAAAGCAAGTTTTTTTTTGGAACAGGGAGGCACAGCTATGGGTGCCTCCTATGCTCCACCATATGCCATTATCTTCAGGGGCCATTTTGAGAATCTTTTCATTCATAATGCATCTTTTTTCACCAACAGGGTGGTTGTTTAAACGTGATACATTGATGACTTGATTTTTATATGTAAAGGTGAAATGGGAGAATTTAATGAGTTTATGGGTAATTTGCAAAAAAAAAATATTTTTGGTCTATTTTTTACCCAGAAGGTCCATAGAGAAGGTATACAGTTTCTTAAAGTGGAAATTTACATAAGTACTGATAAAGTTGATCATTTCAGGCCTTTTTTCAAAGAAAATGCAGCTAATAATTTTTTCTTAGCTACTAGTCTGCATCCCTTGTATTTATTTGAATCCTTACCCTATGGAAAGCACAGACGTATTTTCAATAACACATACAATTAAGATGAATTTGGAGGAGGAATTTTCTAAAGTTAGGCATAGATTAAAGGTTAGAGGGTACCAGAAGGATGTATTGGATAAAGCGGAGATGAGAGTTAAAGGTATTCATAGTGCAGTGAAAGTTCAAGGGGGAAGCGTCAGGGAAAATGTTAAGATTTGGCATGATGCAAATAGGGAAAAGGATTTTTTTTGTTACTAGGTTTTCCCCTTTTTCAGAGATTTTTGAGAGATTGGTGGATAATCTTTGGCCTATAGTTTTACAAGGTGACGATACTAGTGACATTTTTCCAAACAGGGCAGTTTTTTTCATACAGTAGGTTCCTCAATTTCAGGGAACTACTGAACAACAGGAAGTCATCTATACACTGTGGTATAGCAGGATGTTTTCCTTGCAGTAAATGTAATTTTTGTCCCAGAGTTAAGAATCTCAATACCGTGAAAATCAACAACAGAATATATAATACAATAAAAAAGTTCAATTGTTGTTCGTGTGGGGTGGTATACATTCTTGGATGTGGATGTATACCAACCAAATGGGTATGTTGGCCAAACGAAAAGGGTGGCCATAAAATGCATTATGGAACATTTAGGTGATATCAGGCATAATCGACTGGAAAGTCCTGTAGCTTCCCCCTTTAGAACCATTCATGGAGGTTCTGACTCTTCCTTAGTTTTTTAGTGTGTTGGCCAAGCCTATTTTCCATTCTGGTGATAATGTCCAACAAAAATTACTGTCTATGGAATCTAGATTATTAGTTATGATACATAGCACCATGGTGGTTTAAATTTAGAACTGAATATTGTTTAGTTTTTTGGGGGGAAATTTGGTGGTTTATATCTTTATAACGGTTGGCATGTTTAAACTGTTGGTATTAGGTTTATACTATTGCACTGGCACTTTAAAGAATTTAATGATGTAATAACTTTAATTGGATAATTTTGTATAAATAAGCTGTGATCATGATGTTTAATTATCCCTTGAAGGCGTAAGCCGAGGTACCAGGAAGTAACATCAGTAACAGTTGGTGGTCACAACATAGTGTGGATCCTTGTTTTATTTTTTATAATGCCTACAATACAAGCCAATGTAGATATTTACTATTGGTGGGTCATCTGTCAAAAAGCACCAGCTGTGTCCAAGTTTAGGATATTGATTACTACCTTTCACTTTTAATGCAAAATACTGTTTCCAAAAGTAACTAGGTATAATTTAGGCAAGTACATCCTTAAGCTGTACAACTGTCAAAAGGAAATCTTGAATTAAGGTGAATTTAAAACAGTAACCAGAAAATAAGTAAACAAAAGACACTAGGAACCACAGACTAATTCACCACTTGCTCAAAACCACAGTGGAATATAGGCCAAAAATAATCCAACAATGCACAGTTCAAGTAAAGAACTGCAAAAAAAAAAAAAAAAAAATGAATACATTAATTGCCACCAAATGTTTGTCCAGTATCAACTCTTTTTTGTGCTCTTGTTTCAGCAGTTACTACCTCTCTCAGTACACAGCCATTCTACTGTCTGCTTTGACAGTCATGTCCAGCTGAGTCAGGATGTCTTACGCAATCCACACATCTTCTGGCTGGACATAGTTTCTTCCTCTTGCTTCTCCCAAGTCTTCTTTACCAAATATGAATGAACCTCCATATCTATTCTCCTTGAACTTCTTTGCATCAGGGGCTACTATGGCTTCCAAGCTGTTGCCCTCACTTCAGAGCACCCGGTATAACTAGTTGGCCATCCCTCCTCAATTTAAGAGAGAGAATCAAGTTGAAGGGCTCTTCAGTTCTGAATAACTCTAGGTAGCACCAAGATCATCACAGCCAATCACTATAATAAAGCCAGATGGCTTCCAATAACTGCCATGGCAACTTTTATACTTAGCTGCCTCACTTACCAACTATTAAACTTCTCCAGCAATACACTGTACTAGATAAAGCAGGTACTCCCTTCAATAATTAGATAATTCTGTCTGCCTGGCTTGACCAAAAATAAAAGCAGTAAGATGAAAATCCTTCTCTAAGCTTAGACCAGCATCATGCAACTCCATTCCACAGAATATCTGGAAAGAGCAGGAATTACTTTCAATAACAGCTACTTCAATCTCTTCATAAGGAGTATAAAATGACTGTGCTTTGACACAGACTAAGCATTAGACCAAACAGCTACTTCAGACTTGCAAACAGGCCTTAATTCTTACCTTAATCTACTTTGACAAACACAAATGTAAATAAATATAACTGCTTATGCTAGCTGACAGACAATATCCACTTATCAACTTTTTCTGTTACTTGCAAAGGTTTGTAACAATATGTATTATAATGTAATAGTATTTGTAATCAAGTGGTTGTCCATGCAGTTACTCTAGGAGTTGGCCACAACTCATGACAGAGATAAACAGCAACTTGCTGAAGTGTAGTGCATTTATGCTACAATTTGTCTCTGTATTATACTGCATTACAGAATGGTAACTCAAACTTGTAAACAGCTTCTGGCCTGGGTCATGGCTGAAAATGGTCCTAGGACTAGACCACCTACTTGGTCAACAAAGTTAATGAACAAATATTTATAACTGTGCATTATAATATTGGTAGAGTGTGAATATTGACATTTCGTTTTATAGTTTGCAGTACATTGAGTGCATTGATTATGCTCAGACATTTAGAAAAAGACAAATAAGTTATCCTTCCTAAACCTAAACAATACAAAGAGAATCTGCATAACTGTTCTCTACATCCCCCTGGTAATAACACCCCTATTCTAGAAGACATACTGTCCTGAACCACCCAAACATTCCAACACGAAACCTTCATCTTAGGAGATGCCAACATAGACTGGCAAACTATTACAACCCAACTTTCCACTAACAGCATCAACCTATTTAGGTTTTCCAAACTAGCCTCGAGCCCTACAACAAACAATAAACTCAACATTCCACCTTAGACTGGACCCTGGCATCACACCCCACTAACTTCATTAATGCTGGTACACATCCAAGCACCCTTACTACCCATCTACCTGCCTTTGCCACTTGAACAAACACTCATCCTAAAATCAGTTCGTAATCTCTCTAACTTCTCTAGTGACAGATTTAATAACCTACTACATAAAATAAACTGGTTTCCACTAAAGATAACACCACTAGATGAGGCGGTTCACTACTTTAACAAATTACTTGACACCCTAGTTCCAGTTCAAACTAAAAGAATTTAAAACAAACTATTGCCCTGGCTAACTAAGGAATGAAAAAGAGGGATGCAGCCTGCAGTCTATGGAAACAAAGTAATACACAACACAATCTACTTACTTTTAGGCAACTACATAATCAAATAAAACAACTAATAGCCAAAGACAAACAGCTCTACTATAGTGAACTACAACAAAAGCATACAACTGACCCTCCAAAATTTTGGTTCACTATTACAACTCTTCTCTACCCTGGAACAAAAAAGGAAACCAAGGTTTCACTAAACGCCCCTCACTCTCAAATTGCTGAGGACTTTAACATCCAATTCATAAAATCAATAATTGATCTTAATCACCAAATCCTCCAATATCTGCCACTCTTCCTCTTTATCCACTCCTAATTCTCTGCATTCACCATATCCAGAGCCTACTCACCCTCATTACCCCCATAACACTAAAACACCTTCCAAAGACCATCCCACATTCACTCTTCAACCGATATCTACAAGCCTCACAAGAAGGTTAATGCACAAACTCAAAGCCTGGTCTACCTCCGCTGACAACCTTCTGCCTGCATACCTAAAACTAGCAGCTGACTCCACTGCATACCCAGTCAGAATCCTGATCAAATCAATCCATATCAGAGTCCACAGTACCTAACATCTGGAAGAAGTCCAACATCATCCCCATCCAGAAATGAGGTAACTCCACCAAACTTACAAACTTTTGACCTATAGCCATTCTTTCCCCATCTCTAAAATACTGGAAAAATGTATTCATCTTCAACTCATGACTTAGTTACAGTATAACCTCCTTACAAACACACATGGTTTTCGTCCTTGCCACAGCACTACTACAGCCCTCCTTGCCTTCACTGACCTTGTTAACAAAGCTAGAGATTCAGGTTGCTTTGTATCTGCACTACTTGTTGACCTCTCTAAGGCATTCGATACAGTGTTCTCTCTCATTTCTCCTGAAAAAGCTCGCCAACTTTGGGATCACCCCTCCTACTCTAAATTAGTTTGTTACTTAAACGATCGAGAACAGGCTGTAAAAATGGTCAAGTGTTATCTCCTCCTTTCTAGCAAATCCCACTGTAGTTCCACAGGTAGCCATCCTATGACCCCTACTTTTTAATATTTTTACTAATGATCTCTGTAGAGCTTCTACTAGTGGTACACTTATCCAATATGCTGATGACTCCACTACAATATGTACCTCTCTCACACTATCCCAGCTTCTCTGCAAAACTCAAAAGTTTCTTGGATATTTAATCCTGGCTTACTGCCCGCTATTCCTCAGCCCCCCCCCCCCAAAAAAAATGTAAATAAGAAGTTATGTTCCTACCATAATCCCATGATGCAAGGCAGTAAACTTACAGATGGAAAATGGGTGGCTCAATGGAACAAACTGGAGATCAATGGATTGATTCAGATTGTGGATTAGTTCTCAAAGATACTCTGTCTTTGTGAAAAAAGAGCATGAAGTTCAGACACCCTAGGAACAAGAAACAGCTGGCTCAAGGGGGGAAAATCAGGATGTCAGCACTAAATTTAGATCCCCACTGGAGGAGGAGGATCCTGATTGGAGGCTTTTATGATCTGCTATGCACTGGGTCCAGATGCCACTGCTGCACCAACAGATGATGATGGAGGGAACCAAACTTGGCAATGAGAATCAATTTGGCTCTCAAAACGGTAGCAAAAAAAATGTAAACTGCTGTTTCAAAAAAACTGTTACTTCTAATCTAAACAACTTCAAACTTCTCCCTGCAGATACCACCACCACTGAAACTGTCCACCACACCAAGTTATTGGGTGTAATTATTGACAATACTCCTTCGTTTTGATCTATACATTCAACAAAACAAAGAAAACCCACCAGAAATTTGGCACATTCTACAGTAAAACACACACTAACCTCATCCAAAAACACCATTGACTTCTACCCTCCCTGCTCTATGGAGCTCCAGTTCTTACCAATTTACAGAGCTCCTCTAAATCCAAATTGGAACAGTGTTATAATAAAGTGGCCAAGTTTGCCACCGGCTCACAAACTAGAACTCACTGTTTGTCAAAAAAAAAAACTAAGCTGGTTAGAATTCCCTATTATATTCCCAATTTCTTGCACTTTATACCACAGTCTACAAATCCCTAGCTTGCCCAGTACTAAACATCATCATTACAACATACAACCCAAACAGAACACTAGGGTCCACATATAAAGAGCTTCTCTCCTTATACAAACCATCTAAGGCAGCTGGACAAAGCCTCTACTCCCACTAAGTTGCTAAAGTAAGGAAGTCTCTTCCACTAACAGTGGGAACTACCACTAACCTACTTGCCTTTTAAAATTATACTGGAAATACATGCTCAACTCCTGGCTGTGCACTTGCTCTGACCCAGGCTAATCTCTTCTCCAGATCAGACCAAACTGCATCTCTCTTCCACCCTACACCCCCTTTCACTCTCTATCTGTTACTTGAATATCTACTTCACTTACTCCAATACTTACTATCTGCCTTACATCGATGCAACTACTGACTGTAATTCAGGAATTTTGCTGCTGTGTATAAAGTTTTACTGTTGTCTGTATGTTCTTGTCCTTTGCAACTCAAAAAAATATATATTTTTTTCCTGTATAAAGACTGCATGTTTGTATATAACTGGAGCTTTTCTCCCCAGGCGTCCACTGAAAAAGTACAGTTGTTTACACTTACCATAAATGTAGATGTTAGAGTGTATTCACTATTGCAGTCCTAACCAATGGGTTATCCAGCACCCGGGTACCCCTCAATCGGCCAGAATACCAAAGGTAAGTAAAAATGGCATCGGCTGCGGTCGGTTGTAAAGAACGTCAGGGTGTCCAATACAAAAGGAGGCAACTTCCTCAGTCTTTCTTGCCATAACAGTCAGAAGCCCCCAGAAAACAAGACTTAAACCAAAAGCCATTCAGGCAAATTAATACCAAATTTACCCTGTACCTTAGGAAAATAGAAAAGGGGGAAGGAGAGAGGGGAAACCAGGACTGCAACAGTGAATACACTCGAACATCAACATTTATGGAAAGTGTACACAACTGTACTATGTTCATCGTGTTTCACTGTTGCAGTCCTAACCAATGGGTTTATTGCCAAAGCCCAGAGAAAAGGGAGGAGGAACCAAGAGAATCAAGGACTGGAGATAATGCCCTGCAGAAAAACAGTGGCAAACCCTGCCCTGGCTCTTGAAAAAAAAAAGGCAAATTATAATGCTTTGTGAAAGTGTGAACAGAAGACCATGTGGCAGCCTCCAAAATGTCTTTAGTAGGGTTACCCCTTAAAATGTATGCAGAAGTGGAAGCTGCTCTAGTTGAGTGGGTCCTAATCCCTTGAGGTGGAACCTTGCCATGAAAGGAATAACAAAAAGTAATACAATGTGCAATCCATTTAGAAATGGTTTGCTTAGAAAATAACATTTCCCTGAGCTCCAAGGGCAAAACTGACCAATAACTGTGCTGATTTCTGAAGGTCTTTAGTCCTGTCCAGGTACAACCTGAACTGTCTATGCAGATCAAGAGAATGTAGGATTCTTTCACCACTATTTCGAGGATTAGGAAAGAAGGTAGGAAGGTGTACGGACTGATTAAGAGTCAGGCTAGAAATCACCTTAGGCATAAAGGAGGGGTTGGTTCTCAGAGAGACCCTATCTGCATGGAAAATGAGAAAAGGATCCACAGCCATCAAAGCATGCCGCTCCGAAACCCTCCTTGCTGAAGTTATAGCCAAGAGGAAGGCAGTCTTCCACGAGAGAAACTTTAAATCTGCAGTGGCAGCTGGCTCAAAAGGAGGAAGAGGGAGTTTCTCTACAACAAAATTAAGATCCCAGGCTGGAGTAGGTGCCCTTCCGGGAGGTCTTGCATTGCAAGCACATCTGAGAAACATTTTCATCAGGGGATGAGAGAAAATGGGTTGTTCAAAAGAACAATGAGCAGAAATCGCTGAAGCATGGCTCTTGATAGAGGAAAAAGAAAGACCACCCTGAAGCAAATCAGCCAGGTATTCCAAGATCAGGGGAAGGGTAGGCTGAGAAGAAGATTCCCCTCTAGCCTGCATCCAATGAGAGAATCTTTCCCATTTGCCAGCATAAGACTTCCTAGTGCTAGGCCTCCTGGCCTCCCTCATCACGTCAACCACCTGCTGGAAAAGGGATTAAGAAAAGGATAGAGTCATACAATTAGCCAAGCTGCCAAATGGAGAGACTGAAGAGGAGGATGTAGAATGTTTCCCCCTTCCTGAACCAAAAGATCTAGCTCAGAGGAAAATGCCAAGGAGAAAATTGGGAGAGACTGCAAAGCAGTGAATACCAATGCTGTCTGGGCCAGTCCAGAGCTATGAGAATAGTCCTTGGTCATTAGTCCCTGATCTTCAATAATACTCTGGGAAGAGGAGAAAGAGAAGTGAAGGCATAAACTGACAGCAACATCCAAGGGAAGGACAGAGCATCCACTTTCCAGGTTATGCTGTGATGCTGTCTGGTACAAAAAAGAGGTAGAAAATGGTTGTCTGGGGAGGAGAAAAGATCCCCTTGAGAAGTACCCCAACGTTGAATGATGCTGTAAAACCTGCTCTGTTCAGCTGCCACTTGTGAGGATCCAGGGTCTGTCTGCTCAACTGGTCTGCCAAAACACTGAGCCTTCCTGGAAGAAACTGAGCTAGGAGATGCAGGCCCAGGGACGCTGCTATAGATGAAAGACTCATGCTCTGTCTGCACAGGAGGCAAGAACGAGTCCCTCCTTGCTTGTTGATGTATCACATGACTGTGGTGTTGTCCGTCCTGACAAGCAGGGCCCGTGGAGAAAGAAGATGCCTGAAAGCTAGTAAGGCCTGCTGGACTGCCATAAACCCTTTTAAATTTATGAGCAGGTGCATCTGCTGGGCATTCCAACTTCCCTGTATGCATCTGCCATCCAGGTGAGCTCCCCAAGCGTAGTCCGATGCGTCTGTCATAAGAACTTGAGTGGCAAGGGGTGGGCGAAAAGGCATGTCTTTGTTCTGTAGACAAGCTGTTGCCCACCATAGAAACTCTGTCCGCAAACATGGAAGTGGAGGAATTATCACATCCAGGTCCTGTGTGTGTTGACACCAAATGTTCTTGAGGTACCATTGCAATTTCTTCACATGCAGTCTTGCATAAGGAATCATGAAAATGCAAGAGGCCATGAATCCCAGAGCTTGCAGGTATTTCCTTGCAGGGAGCTGGGACAGGCTTGCCAAGTCCCTGAAGTAAACTGAAAGAGTTGTCTGCTTCTCCTGGGTGAGATATATCATCTGGGCGGCTGTGTTCAGACTAGCTCACAGGAATGTCATCTCTTTGGATGGCACCATTTTTGATTTTTCCTCATTGAGAGTGTAACCCAGGAAGAGAGAAGAGTCTTTACAAATTCTAGATCCTTTAACAGCTGTTCCTGAGAATTTGCTTGAATTAGACAGTTGTCCAAGTATGAATAAATCTGAATTTTCTTTTGCCTGCAAAAAGCGATGACTAGAGCCAGGCACTTTGTGAAAACTCTGGGAGAAGTAGATAAGCCAAAGGGCAGCGCAGAAAATTTATAATGTTGCTTGCCCACCCTGAAACAAAGGTATTGCCTGCAACTTGACAGAGACACACGAAACTAATCTAAGGGGGCAGTAAAAGCCAACACATTCTGGCTAGGCTAAAAATGCCTTCGGGCAGATAGCCTAGTACCTACCTATGAACCTATGAACTTTCCCTTAATAGGGATGTGCAGATAAGCTTCTTTGAGAGCCAACATTACCAGCCTGGAATCCTTTTGTAACATTGGCAGCAACTGATGCAGAGTGAGCACTTTGAACTTTGGAATTATCAAGAAAGAGTTCAGGATGGATACATCTAGGATAGGACACCAGGTGCCTTCTTTTTCTGGAACTAGGAAAAGTCTAAAATAGAAACCTTGAGCAGGAACTGATTCTATTGATCCCAGATGTAACAGAGACAGAATTTGCTTTTCTACTTCTGCCCTTTGGTTTGGAGGAGCATCCGGGAATCCTTTGGGTACTGGAAAGGTGTGGAAAGAAAACTTGTGTCCTGGGGATACAGTTCTGAGTACCCATTTGTCATCCATGATGGTGGCCCAGACATTTGCAGAAAAGGGCCAACCTTCCCCCTAAAGGAATCTCCGGGCAGGCAGAAGTTGGACAAAGTCATTGCGAATGTTTAGATTGAAATGAAGGCTTAGAACTTCCTGCCTTGGAAGAAGAAGCCTGCTAATGCTTAGACCTTTGAGGGGTAGCCAGCTGTCCCACTAGAAGATTTGTAACCTCTAGTCCTAGAACGGTTCTGTCTGTTGGTATCAGGGAATGTCCAACTCTTAGAAGGGTAATTCCTGCTAAAGCGAGGAGGCTGAACTTGCAGAAAGTCTTTAACTGTCTGCATAGACTTGGCTTTGCCTTCCATCTTCTTGAGCACTTCCTCTGCTTTGCTGCTAAAAAAACTGTCCTTATGCAAAGGTACATCTAAAAGCTTAGCCTTGACAGACTCTGGTTATGGCTGCTCCCAGAGACAAACGTGCCTTCTAATAAAAGAGACAGTAGCTGTAGCCGTACAGGAGGCTTCTAGAATGTCAAAACCACAGTGTAATGAATGTTTATTGACAAGACTGGCAGAATTCAGCAAATCCTGCATATCCTTACTCTCCGCCAACAGAGGCACATTTGCTATCCTAGACTTAATAGCTTTCAAGGTGTGCTGCTGGTACTTCAGCATATGAAAAAGACAATTATTAGACCTAATAGGAAGAGTGGCAGATGTATAAACCTTTTTACCCCACCCATCTAGGTTCCTAGATTCCCTGTCAGAAGGAACAGAATTTTTAGTAACAGTGGCCTTAACTCCTTTAGGGCCATGAGAAATAACCTCTGGATCAGCCAATGGATTCCTAAAAAGAAACAAATGAGAATCAGGGACTGTATAGTACCTGTCAGGTTTACTGGGAGCAGGAGGAACCGAATTTGGAGTTGAGGAATTTTCCAGAAAAACATCATCAACCACCTTCAACACAGGTGGAAATCAAAAACTCCCTAATCCTTTTCTTAGAAAGGGGATAATCCTGACTTTTTTATTTAAAATGCTCCCTGAGAGTATTTAAAGTATCACCAAAAGAGAAATCTTCTGTAGAAGAAGCAGTAGGGATGGACTCATCTGCATCCGAATCCTCAAAAGGAGAAACTGCCTCTTCATCAACAGAAATGCTATAAGTATCAGAACCTGAATAAGACAGCCTCAGGAGAGACATCCCTACCTCTTTTTGAAGGAGGACGCTGTGAACCCCTAATAAGAGTCAAAAGGTCATCAGCCATTTTAACCATTTGAGAATGAGGGGAACGAGAGGAAACTGGAGCCTGTTTCTTCACAGGCTTACGACTGGAAGATTTACCTGCAAGTCTGAAGGACTCAGGAGGCCTGGCAACCGCCGAAGTAGTCGGTATGAGCTTGCTGTCTGAACGAAGAATGGAGGCCTCGGACACCAGAGTCAGCCTAGCGGCTCCAGACCCAGCTGAAGAGGCAACAGGTGGAAGGTCAGAAGGCAAAATGAAAGCCGGAGGCCTGGGGGCCTCTGAAATGGTCTCAACCATGGTCTATGGTTGAAAATCTGCGGGCTGCAGCGACTGAAAAGGCACCTCACTGGCTACCGCGTGACTGATGACCAACTTAACATCATCCGAGGACTTGACCTTTGCAAGCCTGTCGCGGTCCTTATCCTTACGTTTCTTGGGGATATCCAAAGACTGAAGACCAGCGAACGCCATACCGACATACTTAGGCCAAACTCCAAAATGTTTAGCTAAAAGCTTAGCCCGATGATGAATAGTATGCGGATTACAGGAAGCACAGAGATCACAATTAGGAACATTGTGGTCAAGGCCTAAACAAATAATACAATCGGAATGAAAATCTCTATGGGGAATCTGCTTTCCACAGGTAAGACAATTAACCTTTTCTGACATTCGTTAAGGCAAGAAAGGCTGTAGTTGACTTCAACTTTGCAGACGGAAACAAAAAAGGTAAACTGCCGACTGTCATTCATGCAAGAAATGCTTCTGCTTCAGGCTCCGTGACAAGGAAGACTGAGGAAGTGACGTCGGCTGCCTCCTTTTGTATCAGATGCCCTGATGTCCTTTACAACAGCTGATGTCATTTTTACTTACCTTTGGTATTCTGGGCGATCGAGGGCCGTATAACCCATTGGTTAGGACTGCAACAGTGAAACACGATGAACACTGGGTTCTTTCTGATCCAGTCAGACCTTTTCAGTAAACAAATGTTAAATAAATTACCCTGTGCGTTCTCAACATGGATGCCAAGATTCACCTCTTAAGCTTCACTCTCAAGGTGAATTTTATGGCAACCATTTCTCAAACGCATAATAATAAAGCAGGTTATTATTAGTGACCCACTCAATCCTCTATCATACATGCTTCTTAGAGTTATGGGGTGAAAGGATTAAAAAAAAGATAGTTCCCATTACAGGATATTAAAGTCTCATACAATCTACTGAAACAGTTTTTGCCATTTTCCCCTTATTACGGGCTATTGCATGGTAACTACTCTAATCAGTGTGATCTCTAGCCTGAAGTTAGTCTTAAAGCAAGTCTGTTAATTTGAGTTAATAAATCTCATATAACTTACTGAAACTGCTATTGAAGTTTACCCGTTAATATGGGCTGTTGCATGGAAACTGCTCTGAACAGTGTGGATTGGAGCCTGAATTTAACCATATAATTGTAGGCATTTTTAGAAATACTCCCACTGTTTTAAACATTATAGATTGCATTTCACTTACTGCCTTTACCTCTGCCAATTTCTGTCTCTTGAAACCTTCTCCCCAACCCATTCCTCTCAGACACCCTTTTTAGTCCCACTTCCCACTCCATCCTATGGCTCCTCTCTGTCTTCCATACTTACTTTTACAATCTTCTACTCAGGTCTGATACATTAATGTTACCACCTGGGCCCCTTCCTGACCAACTATCCCTCCAGCGTCTTACTCTCTCTGTAATGTACCAGCTAACTCCCTACTTCCCACTGAAGCTTTATTTTTCATCCCTTTTAATTTGCCTTTTACTTATTTCACCTCTGTCTTTTTCTTTTACAGTTTGGATGAATGCCATTCAACTCAGACTGCCTCCCATCTCTAGAATATCCTACATTTCTGCTCGGGCTTTATTCTCTGCATTGCCAACTATTAACCCTCGGCCGGACTTCTTGGGAGATCCCCCCAACTAATCCCACAGTGTAGGTGCCACCCTACAGCTTTAAACTGTTAAGTGCAGTTTTTGGTGTAAATAGTGACTTGCACACTTGCGGACCTCCCAAGGATGTCCCTACTCTCCGCTCTGTCTCCCACTTTTTTCAGTTTTGTAGTCCATTAAATTC
Source organism: Protopterus annectens (assembly GCF_019279795.1). Taxonomy (NCBI): domain Eukaryota; kingdom Metazoa; phylum Chordata; order Ceratodontiformes; family Protopteridae; genus Protopterus; species Protopterus annectens. The sequence goes on from NC_056745.1 coordinate 1,401,143,226, forward strand.
TTCTTCCTCTGAAAATCAAGTAGATGGCAGTAGACATCTAGGAAAAGCCAATACGCACTGCATAACTCTCTTCTAAGTACTACATAACTCCCTTTAAGTACTACAAAATAATAACAAAATAACAAATATAAACTCAATTGAAACCATTTCCTTCTCCCGTATTTCATATATACTAAAGCTCTTAACAATACGGGAGTGTAGTGTCCCAATTACATTCAATTTCTCCTCTTTAAAGATAGTCTTTCAGCCAAATACAGTACAGCTTACTTGTCCTCTAGTATCCTGTGTTGTAGCTGACTGATCATTTTTTTTTGGCACTCCTGCCTCTTCCAACTGGGCCAACCTGCTCCATTTGCCCTTGCTGCGCTTGGCCTCACTCATCTCCCCTACCCCATTCCTACCCACCCCCACTTCAATTACAATTATAGCTATCCTCGTCCCTGCTTACCCATCCATCCTCCAAGCACAGACCTCCACCAACACACTCCTACCACCTCTCCCATCAACTATCACAATTACTACACCTTTCTTCATTAGCCCCATACTCTCCACCTCCTCCTCTCTTCTTAAACCTCACCTCCTTCACTCCAGACTCTTCCTCTAGGCTCACCTCCCACCCCTTACAACTACTCTCCCTCATAATCCAGTAATCAGTCACATCTTTGCCTTTCCACTCCTCAATCCTACAATACCTCTCCCAGCCTCACTCCCACACCACAATTTCTTATCCAAACCTTATTTTATTTCAATATCACATAGCTATGCCTCTTACATTCAACATTTTTCTTTTTACATTTTCTATTCTGCCTCTCTTCTTCTAAGACTATCATCCTTTCACACAAATTACATATCTGCCACATCGTCCCCCTCCCCATCAACTCACACACTCACACACACACACACACACACTTCCCAGTTACTCTGCCATCTGCTCCACTCTCTATAGTATAGATCTATTATTAAAATAACTCATCACCCTCTCCCCACATCACAACCTTCCTTACAACCGCAGCTACAAATACTTCCATAACCTAAAAAAGAAGCCCCTACCCACCAATTTCCCCATTCTCAGCAAACTAGCCCTTTGTGGTGACATACATCTCAACCTTGGCCTTTCTCCTCCCTCTCATAATTCCCCCAACTCCACAAAATCCCTAAACTTTACCACAATTATCTCCAAAGTATTAGAAACAAAATTCTCCAACTGCACGCATGGCTAAATCAACATAAACCAGACTTTACCGCCATCACTGAAACCTGGCTGAAATCATACATCAAACATTCTGAATTTCTACCCCCAAACTACTCCTACCTTAGAACTGACAGACTACATAAAAAAGGTGGTGGCATCAACTTACTATTCCCAAGCTCCTTTACACTAATCCCATATTCCAAACCAATTCCCCACTTCTCCACTGCAGAGCTACTTGTTACCTTTCTAAAACTTAATGATTGCAAGTGCCTTTGCATCACAGTTGTATACATCCCCCCAGGCAATAATACTCGAAGAAATTCTTACCTGGACAACAAACAATATAAAAAAATGAAACCATCATCCTAGGTGACATCAATATTAACTGGCTAGATATTTTCAATAATAACCCCTCTACAGACATTAATTTTCACATTTATACTCAGCTAATCTCAGACATTACTAGATCTGACATAAAAAAAAAACAAAGGCTCAATCTTGGAATGGATCTTTGTTTCTGACCCAGAAAAAATTTCCACCTCAGGGACTCTCCTAAATAGCTTTAGTGATCACTCTCCAGCATTCATAATATGTAAGCCCACCTCCAAACCAAACAAACACCAAAGATCTATCCCATTTCTCCCCAAACACCTCAATATCATCCTGCAGAACACTAACTGGAGCCCACTAAAACTTCTCCAACTCAACAAAGCTGTATAATTCTTCAATTCTACATTTCTTAGGATCCTAAATAGTCTTGCACCATTCCAGTTAAAAAGGATCAAAGCAAAACATGCAATTTGGCTTACAAAGTCCACAAAGCAAGTTATGTCCTCTAGGGACAAAGCCTGGTAAAAAAAAAAGCAAAACATTGTCTAACCTCAATCAATATAAACAACTTCACAATCAGGCTAAATGCCTAGTTTTCAAAACCAAAAAAAAAAAAAAACACTTCCAGGCTCTCCAAGACCAACACAGACTAAACCCCAAGAATTTCTGGGGGGCAATCAACTCACTTCTCCATGCTGGAACCAATAACCCATGTCCAAACCTAGAAAAAACACTCTGAGATAGTCTTCCCAGCCTCCCTCTAACACATACTTCATTGACACAAACAAAAAACTTCCCACCTATTAGAACTGACTGACCAGGAACTCCACCTGTGCATTCCCATCAAATCCTCTACCTCCTTTCACACTAACACCCATACCCACCTCCACCATCAAAAAAAGTCTTCACAAGCTCAAACCCTGTGCCAACGCCTGATAACTTACCTGCAGAATACTTACAACTCTCAGCCTCCTCCATCGGATATCCTATCAGCATCCTCAACAGGTCCATTTAATAATCCTGCATACCTGATATCTGGAAAAAAAAGCATTTATCCTTCCACTTCATAAAGGCGGCAACAACGCAGACATCTCAAACTTCCGTCCTATTGTCATTCTCTCCCCCATCTCCAAAATACTTGAGAAATGTATTCATACTCAGCTCCTCCATTACCTGATACATCAAATCCTCTCCCCCACTCAACATGGCTTTAGGCCCAGACATAGTACTAACACTGACCTCATTTCCTTTCTCGACACAGTAAATAGAGCTTGAGATGCTGATTCCTTAGTCTCAGCACTCTTCCTAGATTTATCTAAGGCATTCAACAATATTTCCCACTCCCTCCTGCTTACTAAACTCTCTAATCTCGATCTATCTCCCCTACTCAACAATGATTAACTAACTATATCAGTAATAGCCAGCATTCTACTAAATGGCAACACTCTTCCTCCCTTTTCATAACTACAAATACAGGTATCCCCCAAGGTTCAATACTGGGACCCCTATTATTCAGCATATTTGTCAACAACTTTCATTCCTCTCTCATCCACAGCACTGCTATCCAATATGCAGATGACAACTATCATCCGCTCTGCTAAACCTGCCTCGGCACTACAGCGTCTCACCCAAGAAGCATTTACTTCCACCAAAACCTGGATGTCCCAGAACCATCTTGCTCTCAACCCTAATAAAACAAAACTTTTAATATTTACCCCTACAAAAATCCAGCTCTGTTGACACGTCACTCTTCTCCATTCACTCACAAAATAACACCATCATTAAAGTCGCCCCCAGTGCCAAATTGCTAGGTATCATCACGGATGACAAATGAACTTTTGACCTTCACATCTACAGCAACATCAAAAAAAAAAGCCATCAAAAACTTGGTGCCCCGTACAGAAAACTATTTTATTAGCCTCTCTGCAAAAAAGGCTCTGGCTTCATCCTTCCAACACTTCTATATGGTGCTCCCATCCTTATCAATCTACAGTTCTCCTTGAGATCAAAACTAGACTCTTGCTACAACAAAGTCGCTAAATTTGCTACAAATGCAAATTTTCTACCCATCCCTGTTCCTCTCTGCATCAACTAAATTGGCTCAAATCCCCCCACTCTCACTTTTCTATAATTAACTAGAGCGCATAAGCTGATCTACCACCCAGAAACCTGCCCTTCCCTCTCCTCCATAGTCACCATGTACCATCCTAACAGACACCTCAGGTCCAAAAACAAAAAGTTACTATCCATAGAGAAGTCTAAGCCGGTCAAATGGTGTATTCCTATACTATCTCTAAGGCATGGAATAATCACTCTTCTTCACTCAGAACTATCAGCAATCCTTCTTCCTTTAAAAAATCCCTCAAACTACATCCCTCCTTGCACTGGATATGCTGCAGTTCCCCAACACACACCCAAACTCCTGATTTCTCTCCCTGGTGTTATACCTCTAATCACTTCCTTCCCTTCACTCTGCCTACTTACTGATTCCCTGTCACTTTACCCTGTCCTTTCCCTCCTTAACCCTTTTATCTCCTTCTACTCTTACACTGCACTTAACTCCCCACAGATATGAACCTTGCAGATATACTATTCATGCATCTGAATACACACTATAAACCTTGTAGATGTATTTCATTCATGTATTTGACTATATGCCATTTATTACTTCTATGTTTCCATGATTGTAATTTGTTCACTGTTTTATTATGAGTTTCATTCAATGTAGTAGTACTGCTCGATTTTCTCTGTTATGTGTATTAATATTTTCTTTGCATGTAATTTTATGGAGCTTCTCTCCCCCGGCCTCCACTGAAAATGGGCTCATTCCAGGCTCAGTGGACTTTCCAGGTTAACAAATGCATTAAATAAATAATTAAATAAACTTGCCCCTATTTGTTATATGAAACACAATCCTATAATAGAGTACAGATGTCTATTTACTACCTTTACTGATCAGGGTCATTGCAATTATACGGAATGTTTTTTCAGTGATGCCTTTTTGATCCCCCCTCCCAGCTCGTATGTTATAAATCATATTCCTGCTCAAACAAACAGGGTCATAAGAGACCTGGACAACTCTCATTTTATTACCATGTTTCCACTACAATCAGCAAAGCTTTCTATCTGGTCAGTTAATTCTTTAGGGAACAGCCTCCGGATCCAAGAAAGTCATCATAATACTGTACTCTTCCCCTTATCAGTCCCATCATTGAATACTATACCTGGTATGAATAATCCAAGCATCTTTCACAGATTTTTACCAAAGAAAAATAAAGGCCTTAAATCCTTCAATCACCCCCAACAGATTAGCACATCTCACCTTACATTTAACAATCTACTGGATACTCGGAACTGAACTAAATTTTGCTTACTTGGGTCATGCAAGTCTCAGTTATGTTTTGTCTCCTGTTTCTTCAAGGATCTATTGGCTCTATAAATATCTGCACTAGGGAACAAAATCTACATCAACAAATAGACAAGACTCACTGGAGGAACAGGCTCCTAACTTAAAATTTCCAGCCTATGGAATAAGTTACTACTACATGTGAAATAAAGCACTACCTTGGCTACTTTTAAGACTAGGCACACATTTTCCCCAGGGGCATCATGTATAGCTCTTATTTGGGAGTCAAGTACTATTAAGTACTTAAAAAAGCTGTTAAAATCTTTTACATGTGTCTACTTAAAGATGCACATGGCTAGTCATCTTACAATCTGTGATCACTTGCTTTGTATTGTTCCTTCATTTCTACTACTTGGATGGATCTGCGTTTCACTTTAAAAAGATGGTAAATAGTTTTGTTTTGGAGTTGCTTTAATTAATGTTGTCATGGTTGTGTTTATAATTTGTTTTTGGTTAAAGACGAACAGAGGTTGATGAAGTAAGGTGAAACCAGTCCCATCCTGTCAAATTCCTTTTATTGGTGTTACATTCCAATTCTTAACTGATGTCCCAAGTGCTGGACTTCTTTCCATGGGAAATGAATGCAGGGAGAGAGACCATAGCAGATTTGTCTTACTAATTTGTTAGTGCATGAATACAACACACAGTAGTATGCAGTTAATACACACAACACTGCTGCAGGTAGATATGCAGGTCAATGAGAGAAATGCACAGTACCACAAATCACACAGTTGTTTGTTTGAATCCTACTTAAGTAAATTACAAGATATGACTACTGTAACAGTGCCAATGCACAAAAAATATGGTGATGCAAGATCCTGCCTATAAACATGACTTCTCACATCAGCACAGATCACAGGAGGAAGAATGTCATAAAATGCTTGTAGTAGAATAGCATAATTAAACATACTCTTTCTATGTTAAAGATGCACTTTATGCAGGAACACCTGGTTGTGGACTACAGTGACTGTGGATAGACAAGTGATATCCCTGGCCTGCTGTACATGTCAAACTGGGCAATACTATTGAATTCCTGCCAGTGCTGGAGGCAGTGATAAAACTGAGTGTGAGGGTAACAGTGATTTGGGAGAGATGCACAAGACCAAGGAATGCAGGGCAAGCATGAGGAGGATGGGGAATGTCCAAGTAGCTGGAGCTGTGCAGAGTATAAACATTCTGGAAGCACAAGAGCAATGAATCAGCCACACTGCAGATCCAACCATTAGCCATTCAAGATTTCTGACACTGTGCATCATAAATACTTACGATGCAAAAACTTACAACTAAAACGTCTTGCCAGCACCACATCTAGCTTCTACTCTTTTTACTGGAAGAAAAGAAATCCCAAGTTCCCAAAAATATCTCTCAACCAGACCCAAAATCTTAAAAAACGTGCACTCTGGTGTCTGCTTAGAGTTCCTGTCATTTCCCCACGCTTTTTAAAAATTTATTACACATTGGTATGCAGTTAGCCAAAGCTATGTGTTGTTAATGAGCTGCTATCTCAGCTAATAAAAGAAAGAAAATAACTACCTCTTGCAACATACTACTACACACCACTGTCATGGTTACTTCTTTGTGGCTTGTTTACCCCTCAGATGTCAAGCCCGGAACTATAAAGTCTTCTCAGTAATCAGAAAAAAGGCAGTACCAACACAGCCCTTCTATCCTTCTTACATTCTGTCAATTTAGCTCAAGACTCTGGTCACATAGTTTCAGTTCTACTAGACTTATCTAAAGCTTTCGATACCATCTCCCACACCCATCTATTAAATCTATTGAATCTCTACAGCTCCCAAAAAACTCTTTCCTGGTTCTCCAGCTATCTTTCTGACAGGTCCCAAGCTGTCAAATGGGGCCAGGCCTCCTCCATTTTCCTCCCCACCCCTACAGGAGTACCTCAAGGTTCCATACTAGGCCCTTTGCTATTCAACATCTTTATTAACGATTTCTACAAAGCCATACCCAATACCAAAATTGTCCAATACGCACACTATTCCACTTTGACCTGCTGTGCCTCTAACCTATCTGATCTCACTAAACGCTAACAAAACTAAGATTCTTCTATTCACTCCCTCAAAATTCACTCCCATTGATAAAAACTTACTTCAAATTACCAGCCTTAACAATTCCATTATTGAAGTTGTTCCCTCTGCCAAACTCCTGGGGGTCACCATCGACGAACACTTAAAATGCAATACTCACATCCAACTTAACATCAATAAAAACCACATAAAACTCTGCCTACTCTACAGAAACAACCACTTCCTCACTCCCTCCACCAGACAAACTTTGGCCACTACCTATCTCCTCCCCTCTCTTTTGTATGGCGCTCCTCTGCTTACCAATCTATCGTCCACACTCGCCTTCAAACTGGAAGTGTGCTAGAATAAAATCTCCGGATTCGCAACCAAGGCAAAATCTTCCTCCCATCACTACACCTCCCTACACTCTTTAAAGCTGGCTTGAACTCCCTAATCAACCTGACTTCCTACAAATCGTCACAGCCCACAAATTATTATTCCAACCTGCTAGCTGTCCTGCATTATATAATATCCTACAACCATATACCCCCCTTAGACCCCTTAGATCTATTCACCAAAACCTTATAATCGCCTAAACACCCAAGCGCCCAACTGGTCAGCTTCTACTCTCCTTTTCCCTAGCCAAAAAAATGGAATGCCCTGCCCTCTACTCCGAGGACCTGTGACAATCCACACAGATTCAAAACACAACTTCATTCTTACCTGTTCCTTCACAGGAAATGTAACTGCACTCTTCAACTCATACCTCCCAAGCTCTGCTCCTCCTTCTCTCCTGGCTAACCTTCATACCTTCCTAATTTCTCTCATATACTTAGATTATAAATGTAACTAAACAGTAACATACAGCCATCATGCTGTATGCCTGTCTTTCTCTTGAAACATGTTTAATAGTTTTGCTGTCCTTACTGAACGATATCTGTTTTGACTGTAATAGTACCTGTTGATTGCAATGCAAATATTTTTCTTGTAATTCTCTATGTAATGTAAATTTGTACTGTGGAGCTTTTCTCACCGGGCCTCCACTGAAAATGGGCTCTCGAGCCCAGTGGACTTCCCCGGTCACCAAACTGGAATAAATACATAAATAAATAAATATAATAAAACAAAACTGCTTCTCACCATGACATAAAGGATCAAGTAAACCCCATCTTTCTTTTGTCTTCTTTGTATACCTATTCATGAATAATCTTACTCTATGTTCTCAAAACACACTTCACAATGAACTCCTCACTAAAGAAATCAAATGCAAAACTATGTTATGCCCCCTACATGTTAGCCCTCTGCTTTCTTCTTCCTTTGATTAACTCACAGATTGCCCCATATCACTTTTGCTTCCACTGTGCCTGCTGAACTCCTTGCTTAACTTATCTCTAACATGGTACAGATTAAAACAGCTGCAAATGAAAAAAAAATCTAGGACCCTTTCTCCATTTATTTCATTCAACTATATTATTCCACTCTCCTACTTACCTATTCCCTACAGTATGAAATACCGTGCTTCATTCATGGCTCAGTGACCTACACTGCAGCACATCCCACAGAAAATATCCATCTGCTTACCAGCCACAAACACCACCTAATTTCCTGCGGTTGCGTGGGTTTCCTTCAGGTGCTCCAGTTTCCTTCCACATTCCAAAGACAGGTAGGTGGAACAAACAGTCTAAATTATCTGTAGGTGTGAGTGTGTGTGCGCGAGTGAGTGGTACAGATGAACTAAACTACCATGGCAAGGCTAGCCACTCAGCGGTGGAAACCTTGGCTCGGTATGATTGCCAGTGTTGAAGTGACACCCAGAGACCATGTGCAAAATGGGAAAAAGGGGTTGAGGATGGATGGATTGATTCCCACTGGTATTATAAGCAGTTACAAATTCAATGTTCTTTAAACAGCATATATGTTGCTTGTCTCATGCATTCAAGAGACTATGAAGCAGTGTATGGGTTCAGGATATTTGATGTACATAAACATTGTCAGAAACTGTAATTAGAAATAGAAGTTATGTTCTTACCATAACGTTCCATGTTAGTTGTCTTCTTCTCGCTTCTTCTGCTGGGTTGGTGTCTATCTTCATTCTTGCTGGATGGGACCAGCCCCATGCACCTTGTCCTGGGGGGCCTAACGGAACAGACTCCTGAGAACAGTGGAACCAAAATTAGCTCTTATGCCTAGAAGCTAAATCCAACTTATAATGGGAAATAGGTGTGAGTAGCCAAGTAGCATGGTGTGCCGCTGCAGTCTGTCTTCAATAGGAGGAAGCAGAAAGAAGGCAAAGCCTGCTGAAGTAGCTCTTGGGGTTTTTGGTTTGGTTTAGGTTTTCGCGGCAGGGTAATAACAAAAAGATAAGGAGAGCGACAACTGAGTGCTTGAAGTTCTGAAATTTCTCTAGCTGATGTGATAGCCACCAGAAAGTTTTCCATGATAAATAATTCAAAGGAACATGAGCTGCGGGTTCGAGGGAGAAAAAAGATCAAAAGAAGAGAGAACTAATTTAGGTCCCAAGGAGGAAGATTTCTTATAGGATAGGAGGAGAAAAAAGAAAAACTCAAAAGGCTTTGCAAAGTTTAGGAGGAGTGGGAGGTTAGGGCAGATTCGGAGATACCCACATTAGAATTAGAAATAGCTGCCAATTGTAGATTAGATGGAGATGAACCTGCATGGAAGAGTAAGAAAACAAGGAGAAAGGGGATTGAAGCCCGGTGGAAGGAGTCCTATGTCGCTTCCCTTGTACAGCTATGAGAAAGCGTTGCCACTTACTCAAATAAATCTTTGGGAAAAAAGTGGAATCCTGGCACATCAATATCTCTAACAGGAGTGAGATAAATGAAGCCACTGGCTATGGTTGAAACTGGAGGAACCAAGCAGTGAGGTTCAGAGAGGGGAGGGCGATGGAAAGAACTGACCGATGATGATGATTCAAAAGATGGATCCAAAAGTCTCCACCCGCAGTCAGCAAAATAAAGGCCAAAGGGAGAAATGAGGATGTATGAGAACCTTCACACAGTAGCTGAGGGATCAACTTGCCTCTGGGCGAAGCTTTTCTTCTAGACTGAGAGATCAGTGGTGGGAAGGAAATGCCTGCATAAGGTCCCCCCCAAACTTGACTAGAGGGCCCTAATTCTCTGCTGCCTGGTAAAGGGAATAGAGTGAAAGATTCTCTGCACTTGCTGTTGCTTGCTGTTTTGTAGAAAAGCAAAAGAGAGACCCTTTCCACTGAGGCATACTCTACTCACTACAGACCAGAACCACTTTCATTAGGCAGATAATAGTTGCTATCAGAAGCTTGTAGCTCTGTGGTACCACACTTCCCGTGTGATTTGACTTCAAGGCTGAAGAAAGAAAACGCTCCATCAGAAAGCGCTGACAGTCCTTGTCTGTCTGTGGTATAATCGTGTTCAAAGGGGTCAGTTGATCTTGTTGATTGTGTCTGTCTGGAGCACAGCTCTCATGTCTGAAGGATTGCAATCTATGGGCGTGGCCAAGGTTCTCCACTGCTGCCTGGACTAAGCTACACGATCAATGCCCCAACAGTTATCAGACATCATGTGTCAGAGGTGGCACCCCTGTTCCGACCCAGCTGCCCCGATCAGGCTGGCCCCTTTGCATCAGGGAGGCATCCGCTAGATGAGAGTTTCTGACGGAGGAGGTGGAACAAATTGTCTTCCGACAGGAGCTGGGGAAGACATTGCCCATACATGTTGAGATGCTTGGTATGTGAGCTATAATGATTGAGAACACCTTTGACCATTGAAATGACATGGCTCTAAAGATTCACTGAAGAAAGATCTGGGTAAGGGTGAATGTCTATGGCCAATTGGTTAGAGGGCACCTTCTGCATGTTTATGTTGTTGGCTCCTGACCTATGTAGGTAAGATGTCTGATATCCTTGAAAATGTCTGATTAGCAATTTATTCAAATTTGGTTGCATGACAAGCATGAGTATCTTAATCTCTAATAGTTTAGAATATTTGCGTTGGTGCTGACACATGAGACACCGCAGTTCCAAATATGGAAACACCTGGAATAAAGCCTTTTCAAGAAGGAGAAGCTACCACTGCCATGCATTTGTGAAACAGATGGAAGCAGTGGTGAGACCTGAGCAAGCCTCCAGCTTGAAATTGTATGGAGCAACCTGAATTTGAGAATCCACTAGGGGAAGCTACTACCATACCAGGGGGCAGTGGGTGAGAGGCAAGGCTCACACACTGGGCCTTTTCCCAATCCTGAAGCCTGGGATTGCAGAATGACCATGTTTTTCTTCTGAGATCTGGAGAAGATACTGATCCTTTTTCCTTGTAGAGCAAGGTCTGTTTTCTTTAGAACTAATCCACAGGTAGCATCCAACCATTTTGTTGTTCTGTTTCTTGAGGCATCATTACTCTTTTTGCCACGGTTTGGAGTCTTGACAAAGAACCTAAAAGAACTGTGGAACATTTGTGGTCTTTTTTGACTGATTTGGTTTGCTGAGATGCTGGGCCACTCTTTTGTGATGAGGCACTGCTATTTGTCTTCTTTATATCCCTTTGGGCTTTTGGGTACAGTGACAATCTTCCCGATACTGAAAGATGGGCGAAACGGATTTGGAAATGGATGCTGGGAGGGCGAATCAGGGTCTAAGGGATCCTTAGGCCAGGCTTCTAGCCCCCTGCCCAATCTTCCCCGACTGCTGATCCGAAGATAGGCAGTCGGGACAACTTCCTCAGACTGCGTCACCCGGGGTCTTCGGGAGTTGCTTCCAGGGAACATCTTTGGGATTGTCTGGCCTTTGGCGTAAGGCCTACCTTTCATTATTCCCCCTGCCTGGGCTTACGGAGGAAAGCGACTCTGTCCCGCACCTGCCTCAGGGTTTCTTTTGTTTGACGGAACAACAGAGAGAATCCCTTGAAGAGGGGGACCAGAAAGGCGTCTTGAAAGGTTCCGCCTTTTGAATAGCATCCAAGCTTGCCTCGTGAGCTTGCCCTGTTCCAGAAGATTCTACCCGCTCCATCGACATAGAGAGGAGGGCAAGAGGTTCTTGAAGACAAAGGATAAGGAGCTCGTGTTGGACTTTCTCATGGAAACCAGCAGCTGTAGGGCATCGGAAAGATTGCCTCGCTCGTTCTGCTAAGTTAAGGCGCGGGCAGATCCTCTTGCGGATGGCCGCGCAAGCTGAGCGCATGGTGGAGTTGGAGCTCGGAGAGGGATTGCCAGAAGAAAGGATCATTTGCCTAGATTCCTTGTTAGGCTTGGGTACTTCAGCTGTTGGGTCCAGCGGATTCCTTCTTGTGTTTCAGCTACATCATATGGTCCACGAGTGAAATGGCTGGAAAAAATTGTTTGTCTCCAGGCGCTCTATGTAATTTGGAGGTCTCCTGGGTCTGTGGAGAACAATCAGGGATGGTCTATGCCTTCAGGATCAGCCAGGGACTTCTTTGTGGAGGACAGCCAAAGGGGTCTTTGTGGCAGAAACTCGCTTTGGGTCGTCCTCTGGAACTTTGGGGGCTGAAAAATTTGGAGTCTGGGCTCCTGGGAGGCCTGTCTGCCATGGAGACATCTTCAGTCCCAGCCTTCTCCTCAGAGTGGGGGCCAAAGAATCGTGATAGGACACCCCAAGAGTCAAAAGGCTTGCAACTTCCCTCAAGATAGGACGATGGGGAAATCAGGAGATGCCTGCGAGGAACATTTCCCTCTGTTTAGCTCGCTCCTCCCCCAATCTCTACCCGGTCGGGATTCCAGAGATCAGGGACATCTTCATCTCAGGAGAGGGAGGGCTGGCCAGAATGTGCTGGGCTCCTAGAGCCAGCTCTGCTCAGTTCGCAAAACCTCAGATGCCTCTCAGAGAGAGAGCCAGAGAGGCCTGGCTCCTTCGGGAGGACTCTTCTAACCCGCTCAGGAGAGGAGGCGATGAGAGCCGAACTCCTGTGAGTAGTCCAAGGCCGCCTGAGCTCTACGTCCGGGGCGAGGAGAATGCTCACGTGGAGCAAGGCCCGGCGGAGGGGGAGCCCGGCGCCGAGACACTCCCCCCATAGCGGGCGGCAGCCCCCCACAGCTCCGAGTCTCGAAGGACCCCCGGGGCAGGCAGTTCCGACCGACCCCCCGACAACGAGCCGGTGAGGGAAGCACCCGAGCCGAAGGGGACGGAGAGACTCAGCGACTGATGAGTGGCTCTGAAGCATCTGGGCTAGTGCACCGGACTTAAGTAGCCGAGGGCACCACCCTCACAGAAGAAACGAGTCGGCAGGCGGCCGAAGGACCTGGGAATGAGACCTCGTCGGCCCACCAGACAGCAGACGAGATCCCGACCCGGCTCTGGCGAAGTCGAGAAGGAGATGATGAGACCTCACAAGGCAGGGGCTCCAAGATGATGTCGGTGTTCTAGAAGCATCTGGGCTAGTGCCTGGGACTTAAGTGGCTCCCACACCACTGTGAGCCAAGTCTTATCGGCTCCAGCTCAGGCAGTAAAGAATCCGAAGATCTGGCTCCGAGGTCGACACAGAAGATGAAGATTTCGCTCAGTGCCTTAGAGGAATGAGAACAGGACCTCCTCTGGTTTCTGGGAAGGGTTGGCAACTTGTTTTCTCTCCTCCGGGAACACACAGCTACCTGCATGGCACAGCGGGCGGGCAGAGGCCACTGAAACTAGTGACAATGGTCCCTCAAGAAGTGCAAAGGCAAACTGTCCAGAGACAAACAACCCTCCAGATCACACTTCTTTTCTCAACGAAGACCTCGATCTGAATTCCCTAACTGACGTTGGTCCACTAACACATCCTCAAACACTAACTGACCCTGTCAGAAAAATTGGTAATACTAAACTCATTACCCTGTACACAAACATCACCTAGGAGAGATTTAGCCTGCCAAGGGGTCTACCAGCGACAACGCACACAGAAGTGTGGAAAAATAGAGAGACAGGGATTGAGATCTATATCCTACACTAATTTAGGAAGAATTAAAGTTAAAGGGACAGTTTCCCTACTGAACTTTTTGTATAAAGCCACACAAACCAAAAGACCGTACAAGAAAAACCAACCTCGAGAGGAAAAATAAAAAGAAGGTTGGGTAACTCTCGCAAAGCATTGTGGAATATAAAGGGAAAGCAAAAAGGAAAAACCAACTCCTTCTTTTAATAAACCGGTCGGACTGAGAGGGAATAAGAAAAGAACAGCAAGAATAAAAGTGGAAGGAAGAAAGCAAAAGTAGAAAGGAAGAAGAGTAACCCTTTTATTTAAAGCTAGCTGCTTCACTCATTACTTCAAGCACACACATGTGCATCTCCATTCATGACTGCATTCACTCTGGCTGACTGTACAAAATGGCACTGTTCTTGCACTTGCTCAATACTTACATGCACATGCTATCTAGATACAGTGGCTTAACAGGAACATTACACAGTGATCTACATCCTCCCTCTTTGATTTGTTCGACATGGGATAAAACAAGATAATGTATATGCTAAATCAATTTCATTAACAATAAATCACACTCGAGTCCAAGTTGCTGTGTGCTTTGGATTGGGTCTGGATATTCTACCAGATCTGGTTACATAAAAGCTTTGACAGGGTTTAGCAACAGGGACAGTCTCTGGGGAATTTTTCTCAATAGGAACTTCAGAGATAACATCAGGATTGTTTGAGGAAAATATACCATGCTGCAAAACGGGAACAAGTGTAAGGCTGCTCTAAGAGTCTTTGGCTTAGAAACTGGAAGTATAGATCTTCAGTTTCTTCTAAATTCCATTCCTTCCAATTGAGTGATAGAAGATCTCAGTTCATCACAAACATCTTTGATAATATCCACTTGCATCATAAACACCTTTGATAATATCCACACTGTCACATCCCTTGGTTGTTGGTATCATTATGATTTCTCCTTGTCTTAGTGGTCTAAGAGGTTTACTAGAGTACAGATTTTGCGACTGACGTTTTTTCAAAAGTTGGGTTTTGCTCACTTTGTTGTTCTTGCATTTAGAATCAATAGTTGTTTACTGATCAGTAAGGTTGTTCTCATCTGTCTAAACATTAATCTCTAAGCAGGTGAACCAAGCAAGTTATTTCAGGGAATGTTTCTGAAATTGAGAAGGTTAATAAAACATTGGTACCATCTTCCTTAGATTTCTCTAACAAACATTTCATACTTTGGTCTGCACACTCAGCTGATCCATTGGACTGTGGGTACTCAGGACTACTAGTAACATGGACAAAGCCCCAAGACTCCGCAAATTTCTTTACCCGCTGACTTGTAAACTGTGTACCATTGTCAGATACAACTTTGTGCCAACTACCACGGACTGAAAAATGTCTCTTCAATTTTGTGATGAGAGTGCTAGACATTAAGTTAGGAAAAAGGTCAATTTCAAATCAATATGGGTAAGAGTCTACATCAAGTAATGTTGACCATTCCATTCAAAAGTATCAGTAGCAACTGTCATCAATGATAATTCAGGAATCTGGTTTAGCTGAAGTGGCTCTTTTTGTTGGTGCTATTTAGTGCTGTTGCAAATAAAACATGCTAGAGAGCTTCTGTCTCCATATTCTTTGACACAGAATGCCAAAATACTATGCCTCTTGCCCTTCTTTTGGTAGAATTGGTGCCCAGCGTCCACAATGTAAGATCTTGATCTATTCCTGTTGTAACGCTGGAGGAATAACTACTTTTGCACCTTTCATGATACCATCTTCCATCAAGAGCTCGTCTCGGTAAGGAAAATATTTTTGGACATAAAGTGGTAGACTGGTTTGTCACACTGGCCATCCTTGACTGATAACTTGTCAGTTTCTGAAGAACTTGGTCAAAAAGCAGTGTGTTGTCTAAGTTCTTTAAGACGTGAGGAGGAAAAATTGTTTACTTCCATGACTTCCAAGTCTGGTTTTTCATAGTCATGTTGTTCTGTTTGTCTGGATGCTCTTGACAAAGTATCAGCAAGGTATAAATATTTGTCTTTTGTATAGACAATACTGACATTGTAGTTTTGCAAATTTAACATCATGCATTGCAAAGGTGCTGGGGCTGAATGTATTAGCATTTTTAGAATTGTCACTACAGGTTGGTGATAAGTACCTAGTTGAACAGGTTCACCACAAATATAATCACTGAACTTCGAACATGTAAACACTTCTGCCAAAAAGCTCCTTTTCAATTTGTGCATACTGCAATCTCAGTTTGGGTTAAAGTTCTGGATGCATAAGCTACTGGTATGCCTTTCTTGAAGGCATGCTGCAGTAAGACCATACTTAGAAGCATCACATGAAAGACTTACAGGTTTGTGAACATCATATCATCTCAATACAGGTGGACTGGCAATTTTCTGTTTCAGATCACTGAATGCTCTTTGGTGTTCTAACCAGGACCGGTTTACATTTTGTGTGTCAGCTCTCATAACAGTGCTGAAAGCTTTAAGCTTTACTAAATAGCTGACCAAACCTAAAAAAACATTGCAAAGATGTGACACTGTCTGGAACTGGCCTGTCAAGAATTGCTGCTTGCTTAGACAGCTCTGGTGGTAAGCTACAGCTAGTAAACAAATAACCCATACAAGTAACTTCTCTCAACTTGAATTTACATTTCTGAAGATTCAGTTTAAGACTGACTTCACATGCACAGTCTAGAACTTTCTTGAGGTTTCTATCATGTTCATCTTCACCATTGCCCTCTACAATAACGTCATCTACTATGATAGCACATGAATAACCTGAAAAAATTTGTTCCATTGCACGTTGAAATACTTCACTGGCAGAATTTATCCCCAACATCTGTATCTACCAAATGGTGTACTGACAACAGTTAACAATGAAGATTTGTGATCCAGCGAAATTTGCCAAAATGAACTTTTTGCATCTAAGACTGAACAAATAGTGGCATTTGGCATAAGAGCTGCTAATACTACTACTGTGCGCATCATCAGAGCTTTCCCTATGAGCTATGACCATGGAGGATACCCATTCAGTCAGTTCTTTTTCTGAAGTCATCACACCTAAATTTACCATTTTTGTCTAGTGTTTTCACTTTACTCTGCATTGCTACTGGAATCTTCCTCACTATTCATACAACTGGGCTTACTTCAGAGTTTAATCTCATAGAATGTGTAACTGGTAGCATATTTTGTGTAAAACTGTCTTGGTTATGCAGACTTTTATGGATAATCTCAAGTGAAATCAGTCCCATTCTTAAACTATCTCAGAGGCCCACCAATGACTGCATATATTTTTTGACTATGTAAAACTGCAAGTCATAGCAGTTCCCAGAAGAACGGCATGTGAGAACTACTGCATCATCAGTTTGAATCTCTTCACCACCATAAGCAACAAGTTTCGCACACTTTGCTGAATCAGGTTTTTCACGAGTTTTCACCTTGGGAAACATTTGTGCTGATATAACACTGCACTTGGATCCAGAATCTGCTTTAAGCTTAAGGTTTCCAATAATCCGTAGAGTACAAATATTTTGCCCTTTGCTACCAGATTACCAGTTAGCTGACAGTTCACTGTATTAACTGTTTCATCAATCATAGATACACCATCAAAATAAAAGGTTTGTTCACGGCTTTCTAACTGATCTACTTGCTTCTTTGGATGCTATCTTTTATTAAAAGACTGTGGTATTTTACACTTACAAAGCCTTTTGAAATTATTCCACTTTTTACATTTGTGACACTGCTGACCAAAAGCTAAGCACGTTTTGTTTCATAGAAGCTGCATTTGGTTTATAGTTAGAAACTGCCATACACTTTGGTTTATATCTCTTTCATCTTAGCTTTCCAATGTACACTATCAACATTCACACCGTTCTACTGTGAGCACATTTTTCTCATTCATACACATATTTGTGTGCTTCTCTACCTCTGTAGCCTGCCCCAGACTCTCCTTCCCTTTATTAAAATGAAGAAATAATTTATTCTTATAAACTGCTTACTACAAATGTGCCAAACAGTTTATACTCTACCTGAATGGAATGATACAGTGCTCAGATTTTAGACTAAAACATTTTTTTTCTTACTTTTAAACTGTAGTAAACTGTTTGCTACAGCACAGCAAGCAGTTTCTACAGTTTGGGCCACACACAGCATACTACAGTGCTCAGGTTTGGCAACAAATACAATACCGGCTTTTAAAAGCTTGTATTGCATTAGATATTGGCATCAGCTGACCACGCCCCACACCACTTTGCACCCAGGGCAGTTACACCTCTCACCCCTCCCTAGCTAAGCTACTGACTGATGCCACTGTTATGTCAGTCTCTCAGCATTCTTTCAGTGTTTTTTTGTGTTATCTTGACTTGAGCTACTGCTAAAGTTACATCCCTCTGTATACCATAAACTACTGAATGCTTTACCTTTCTTTGTCTCTCCTGAAAAGAAGAGACTGAACTAGTGGAACTAACCCAGTCAAAAAAATGAAAAATAAACAAAAGGGTCTCTTGACAACACACACAACCTTGTCTTAACATTTATCTTTCATACACCATGGTCTGGCTTTGTAAATCTGTTTATTTTTTTCTCAGTGATAAAGAACCATGCAGCAGGCTGTATCCCTGGTTAATACAATGTTACACAAAATTATAGTTATGTGAGGGTTATCTTCATAACCACAGATGCCTGAACAGTTAGATCACTGCAGCAGTACATTTATAAAGTGACTGAGATAAGCCATAGGTCCATTTTGGTCAGGCTTGGAAAGCAGACAGACATCCCTACGCTGGCTGTTGCTCTCTCTCCCTCCCTCCAGCTGTTGGCAGGAAATCATGCTGTACAGTAGAGCATAACCTGAGCCATATTTTACTTTTGGTGTGGAAAGCCACTGACAAGTGCTCCTGTATGCTCTTAATCTGAATCCAGACAGAGGAAGGGTTGCTGAATGATTAAACCCCACTTATGCAAACAAAGAGGTAATTCACAGGAGTTACTCAAGTTACTACTACAGCTAAGCTCCTAATAACTATACAAAGAGCCATAACAAAAAATTACAGAACACAGACCCCAAACATGTATATGCAAAAAGCAAAGTACCAACAAGACGCTGTTTACCTTTGTGTGTATACCCAAAGGAAGCTAAATTTTATCAGAAGAGAGGACAACAATGAAAGCCTCTGACAACCGTGATTCTTACTATTGTAATATTTGCAGTTATGGAGAGTATCCTCATACAACTGTTTTATGTTCATCATCATTATTCATCATTACTCCTTTTCCTATTTCTCTACATGTGGTCAGGGCACTGCAGTTAATTGTCACCACCTCTCTCAATTCACTACAACTCTCTGCCTTCTTTGACCATCAATGCCTGACTGTCAAAGGTCTTTTCTCATGTAATCCATCCACATCTTGGCTGCATGTCTTCAATACCTTTCGCCTTCTTGCTTTATGCTTTTCTGCAGATGTGAGCAAACTAGATTAATCTGTTCTTCACCTTCTCTGTAATTGGAGCTATTTTGGCTTTTGCTCCAATGTTCTCATTTCTTTGTCTGTCTCACAGTTTGCATCCTAACACCAGTCTCTAACACTATAGTGCCATCACTTCACGCTTCAACTCCCATGTCGTAACTGCCCAGGTTTCTGTGATATACAGAAGCACTGGTCACAGCACTGTTTTGTACACCTTACTTCTCAGCTTCTTTGCCATTCTTCTGCCCCATACTACACCCCAGATAGTCTAGTCCAAATGGTTGCAGCACCTCAAATTCCATCTTTGATCTTCTCATTCAGGCTTTCCTTCTCTTTGTCCAATCCCTCCCAGATACTTAAAGCTGAAAATTAACTTAGCATTCTATTAACAACTCTGAGAAAGGAAAACACTGACCCTTGTAAGGAGATTGAATCCAGGATCCCCCACATTTTACATGCAGTTGTCACTGCCACTGTCCCAACAAGCAGTCTCTGGACAGCTAGGCACCTGGTTTCCTACAAGAGCAGTCGTTTCTCCGTTCAACTAGAAAACCACCATGATAGTGATTTTGAGCATACATGGAAAGCAGGGTTCCTGGATTCAATCCCCAAATAAAGGGTCAGTGCTCTCCTGTCTTATTGAGTTAATACAATGTTAGGTCAGTTTGATGTTCTGCATTAGATGCTTGTGGGTTCAAAATCACCATCATGTTCATTTTCCATTTCAAAGGCAAAACCATTGTTTATGGGGGAATCCATGCATCTAATAGTTCAGGGACACCTTTTTGGTCCAGCGGCTATGACAAAGCAATGTTGGGGAAGGGTGTGTAGATGGATCCTGGGTTCAATCCCCATAGAAGGGTCAGTGCCTTCCTTTTTTGTTGAGCCATTTAAACTGTTTCCCCCTTTTTCCTTCTAGCTCAAATTTCAGCTTCTTTTGATTTTGCCCATTTTTTTTGACATAACAGTCTTGTCTGTACTCAGTTTAATCCAATGTACCTTCATTTTTTTTTCATTCCAGTCCCCTATTACTTGCTAAAGGTCCTGATCACAGTCTGCCTGTAGTGTCACATTGTCTGCACACAGTGGCTTTGTTAAGATGTCCCCTCAAACTTGTTTGCTAACGTAGTACATCACAAGAATAGGTTCACGTGATTACAAGGCTAATGAACCCAAAGGGCCTTTTTAAACCTAGCCATGCTTCCTAAAACTGACAAGTTTTGATACCCAAGGGTTATCTTAAGGGGTATATTCAGACTTGGGTATGGGCGGTCAAAAGTTGACAGGTTGCTCTAATAGGAAGATGTGCCAGGCCAGTAGTATATTTCATATTCCTTATCCACTGGCCCAAGTGACTCGAATTTAGTTTGCGAAGAACTGTGCTTCATATGGATGGCAAGTCTGTTCCAGAAAATGGGCAGTCTTTGTGAGACATACCTGTCCCTCCAATATGTCCAATTTATGTTGCAGATGAGGTTTAGGCATGGATGTTCAACAGGTCCACAGTGGGGATCAGCTGATGCTATGTAGGGCAAGCATAGATCACCTCTCAGCAGTCTGTATGAGACTGAGTGCAGGGATAAGGCTATGAGGTGGTCTGCATAAGACATGCTGTTTATTCAAGTATGCTTTTTGTGAAGAAGCATGGTGGACACTGCAGTTTTTGCATATGCCTGGCTAGGTACTTACCAAAGGTGGCACTGTACTCAGTGGCTGCTGATAAGGTCATAATAGAGCATAACAATGACCTCCTTGGACCTGGATGCCATACCCTTCCTTGTAAGTTGCTCAACATACAATGATTTTCTTACTTCCACAGACACATGACAGTAAATGGTCAGGTTACGGTCTACATGCATTCTCAAACCCCTGACCACTGGGTCTAATGTTATGGGTGTATTAGCAATGTGGTAGTTTTCAAGGTTATCAGTCTTCCCAAAGGATACTACGATGCATTTCCTGGCAGTGAGTTTTAGGTCATGGCTCTAGCACAAGTTATTGGTCTGTATAAGCCTTGGCAGGTACGAGTGTCATATGGAGGATGTTCTTCGTGTTTCACTGTTGCAGTCATCACACTTGGGTTATCCTGCCAGGGGTAGCCCTCAGTTGGCCAGAATACCAGAGGTTTAGTATTTCTGCGGCAGTTGCTATCACTCCAGGACTGACGTTAGGTCATCACTGGTATAAAATCAGGCAGCCGACACCATTACATCAGTCTTTCTTGCCGAGGAGCCCGAAGCAGTTTGCATGAGTGCCGGTCGGCCGCTACCTGAATTTCTTCTCGGAACTGAAGTTGAAGTCTTCTAAAAGTTAAGTACCCCATTGGGGATCCTTTTTTCTTGCTCTAATTGATGTCAGAAAAAGTTAGCAATTGTCTCACCTGTGAAAAGCAAATAACCACACCAAGACTTCCATTTTTACTGCGTCACCTGTTTAGGCCCAGACCATGACGTCCCTTGCTGTCACTTTTGTGCTTTGTTCAACACCAAAACTATAGGTCATTGCGCCCTTATAGTAGCTAAATATTTTCGCTCTCGATCTCCGTATTCTGAAATGGCTTCGGTAAGCCATCAGACTACAGATCTTCTGAAAAAACATAAGGATGAAGACAGAGACAGACCGCACAGGTCCAAAACTGCCGATGACTCTTCCGTTAAGCTAGTCACCAGTTCGCTAGTCCCAGTGAGGTGCTTTTGCAGCCCCTGATGCCCACTCCTCTGGATTCGCAGGCCACTACCGAGACCCGTTCAGAGTCTGGTATGCCACGAGACTCTTCTCTGACTAATGATCCTGTGGATGTCTCTACCTTGGATGGGTCCGGAGCCGCTGAGCAGGCACTGGCTTCTGAGGAAGTTCTTCACACTACTGATACTCGACAAGAACCGATGACTTCTTTCCTGTCTTCAGTTCTTTCTAAAACTACCAAGTTTCTAAGGCCAGGGTATGAACTATGCCTAAAAAAATGAAGCTTAGGCACCTGCTTACATGCCTCAATCTCAAATGCTTAAAATGGCGGAAGACCTTATGCTTATTAGAGGAAGCCAGCCTACCCCCTTCCAAAAAAAAAAAAAAAAATTGTCCCTAGCAGTTTTATCTGACAAGGAGTCAGATGACTCTGAGGTTTCTGAATATGAAGACATGGAACCCCTATCTGCGTATGAGGATTCAGATGCAGAGGAATCCATTCCTTCTACCTCTCCTCCAAAGGACTTTTCATTTGGTGAAACCCTGCATACTTTAAGGGAGCATTTCCAATGGAAATGTCAGGACTATCCTCAGTCCAAAAAAACAGACTTGGAATTCTTAGACTTACCACAGCACAAACCTTTAGCCATTCCTCCTTTCTTGGATGTTGTGGATGATGTCTTTCTGGAACCCAGTTTGACTCCTGACACCCTTCCTCTTGCTCCCAGGAAACCTGACAGGTATTGCAGAGTCCCTGACTCTCACAAATTTCTTTTCAAAAATCCTACTGCTGACCCAGGGGTCATCTCCCAAGGACCTAAAGGAATAACAGCAACCACTGTTAAGAATCCCACCCCCTCGGACAGGGATTCCCAAGTTTTAAACAGACGGGGTAAAAAAAAGTATACACCTCTGTAACTCTTGCCATTAGAGCACTAAATTGTAAGTTTCACATGCTGAAATACTAGCAACATACCATAGAACTCCTCAAGCAAAAAATATCTACCTTTCCTGCTTGTGCAGAAAATACAGAAATGCAGGAGCTTATGCATTCTGCAAGCCAAGTTACTGAACACACATTACAATGTGGCTTTGATACCCTAGAAGCATCTTGCAGGGCAGCAGTCACAGGTTCTGTACTTAGAAGGCATGCTTGGCTTAAGGAACAGACCTTGCCAGACCATGTTCAAATCAAACCTATTGAATGCACCATTGAACAAAGACAATTTGTTGGTACCAAGGCAGAAGAGGTCTTAAAAAAGATGGAAGAAAAAGCTTAATCTATGCAGACAGTTAAAGACTTCTACAGGTCCAGCCTCAGAGGTTCAATAGGCATTCCGCCTCCAAACACTGGTCCTTTCCAGCCCCCTCCAGGCCAGCTCAGACCAGACCTAGGGGAAGCAGACCCCCCCAGACAGCAGTTGCAGAGAATGCAGAGATCTAAGCAATGGAGTTCCTCCACTTCAAAAACAGGGAGTGCTAAGCCACCCACTTACGGAAAGAACTCACAATGACTTTACACCTCCACCCCTTACCTCTGCCCACCTGCTTGTGCCCCTAGGAGGAAAACTCTCATCCCATGCAAAATACTGGGCTTCTATTACCAACGACCAATGGGTTTTCAACATAGTGTCCCAGGGATACAAATTTTATTTCCACACTCTACCAACCCCAAAAGGGTTCCCAGATCTTCCTCCAAACCAGTGGACAGCGGCGAAAAAACAAGTAAATTCCCTGCTCTCCATGAGGGCAATACAGCCTGTTCCTATAGACCAGATAGGCCAAGGTTTCTATTCCAGACTTTTCCTGGTACCCAGAAAATAAGGCACCTGGGGCCCAATCCACGATCAATTCTAAACACCTTCTTGGTGATACCAAAATTCAAAATGCTCACCCCTCCAGAAGCTTCTTCCTATGCTTTCCAAGGATGCTTGGTTAGCCACCCTAGACCTAAGAGAGGCCCCATCTACACATCCCAATCAGGGATTCTTGCAGGAAATATCTATGTTTCAGGGCAGGATCTATGCACTTTCAGTTCTCTGCGCTTCCCTTTGGCTTATCCACTGCTCAGAGTTTTCACAAAATGCCTGGCTCCAGCCATTGCTTTTTGCAGACAAAGGAATATTCAAATTTATTACTACTGAGATGACTGCCTGATTCAGGGAGACAGTCAGGAAAAGCTGTTACAGCACCTGACCTTTGTAAAAGATCTACTGACCTCCCTGGGGGTAGACTATAAATGAAAAGAAATCCAAATTACTCCCCACTCAAAATTGTATTCCTGGGAGCAAGCTTGGACAGAGCTTCCCAGATGGCATTCCTTACTCCAGAAAAACAAGCCTACCCTGACAGGCTACTTCACTGAACTAGCCACCATAACCCAGTTATCTGCAAGAAAAATCCTGCAAGCTCTAGGGTTCATGGCATCCTGCATTCTACTCATTCTGTATGCCAGACTGCATAAGAGGAAACTACAATGGTACCTAAAAAGCCTTTGGTGTCAACACTCTCAGGACCTGGAAACCATCATATCTATAATACCCTTTCTAAGGAAAGATTTTCTTTGGTGGGCTGCAACATGCAACCACAACAAGGGTCTTCCCTTCTCACAACCCCAACCCCATGCCGCCCAGACCCTAACCACAGACTCATAAGATTATACCTGGGGTGCACACCTGGATGGCAGGTGCATTCAGGGCCACTGGAACCCAAATCAAATACATCAGCACATCAACTAAAAAGAGTTGCTAGCTGTACAGCATGCTCTGACAGCTTTCCGACCCCTAGTCTCCCCAGGGCCTCTAGTGATCAAAACAGACAACACCACAGTGATGTGGTATATCAACAAGCAGGGAGGAACTCACTATTAGCCTCTCTGGAGGCTCACCATGACCCTTTGTCACACGGCTTTAGCCATGCAAATTCACCTGCTAGCACAATTCCTGCCAGGCTCCCAAAACTCACTGGCAGTAAACTTAAGCAGAAACCTGCTAGACCCACACGAGTGGCAGCTAAACCACAGAACCTTCAACCTTGTAACCCAGAAATAGGGCACCCCAAAGGTGGACCTCTTTGCCTCCCACAACAATTACCAGCTCAGCAAATTCTGCACCAGGGAACCTCACAGCAAGACCTGGAAAGTGGCTTCTCTATCCTTCCAATGGGTAAACCTCTTGATCTATTCATTTCCCCCCTCTACCTCTAATTTCAAGGGTACTACTCAAAATAAGGGAGGAAAAACCAAGGGCAATCTTGATTGCCCCAGACTGGCCATGCCAACACTGGTACCCACCGCTGAGCAGGTTGTCACCCCTGCCACCATGGCACCTGCCTCATATCCCAACACTCCTGACCCTTTAGAATGGAGAATTTATGCATCCACAATTACAGACCCTGAACCTGGCAGCCTGGCTTATTCCCTGACCTCTCCTCTAGCTGCCAGCCTAAGCAAACAAGTCCTGGATGTTATACATGAGGTCAGACATCCCAGCACTAGGAAATCCTATGCTGACAAGTGGAAAAGGTTTTGCACCTGGATCCAGGCTAAAGGAGCTGAAACAGCACAGCCCTCCCTACCACTCATCCTGGATTACCTAGCAGACCTACTACACTGGGGCCTTTCCTTCCCTTCAATTAAAATTCATGCCTCTGCCATCTCTGCTCATTACAGCACAGAGTCGCCTCTCTTCTCTCACCCTCTCATCTAACAGTTCCTAAGAAAGGCTAACAATTTAAGGCCACCCAGAAGAGCTCCTACCCCAGCCTGGGACCATAACTTTGTGTTGGAAAAGCTCACACTACCCCCCCCCCCTTGACCCTGCAGATTCACAGTTAAAATTTCTCTCTTGGAAAACAGCCTTGCTTCTGGCCATCACTTTCAGAACTACAAGCCCTCATGGCTGTAGAGCCCTTCATCATTTTCCATGCTGACAGGGTCTCCCTCAGGACTAAACCAACTTTCATGCCTAAAGTGGTGTCCAGTGTGGCTCTCAACCAATCAATTCATGCGCCCATCTTTTTCCCTAACAAACAAAACAAGGGGAAAGGATTCTGCATTCTCTAGATGTGCACAGTCAGCTCAGATTCTACCTGGATAAGACTAAATCTTTTAGGAAAACTGACTAATTGCTAGTCAGATTTGCAGCAGGGGCAGAGGGCAAGGCCATATCTAAACAAACTCCAAATGGATAGCACACTACATAGTTTTCTGCTACAAACACCATGGGAAATCACCCCCCTATGGAGGTCAGAACACATTCCACCAGGGCAACCTCCACCTATGCAGCTTTTCTCAGAGGGGTCCCTACCAGGGACATCCTGGAGGCTGCAACATGGACTTCTGTTCATACCTTCACCAAGCATTACCGCTGGTCTATCTTCTCCAAATCCAGGGCAGGCTTTGCAACCGCAGTCTTGCAGGGCATCCTAGCCAGCTCCCAGTCTTCTTGACTGCCTCCACCCTTCTCTTCAGCTTTGAGAATTAACCCAAGTGTGATGACTGCAACACTGAAACACGAAGAACACAGTACAGTTGTGTACACTTACAATAAATGTAGATGTTTGAGTGCATTCACTGTTGCAGTCCTGGTTTCCCACCCTCCATCCCCTTCTCTCTCTCTCTCACCCTCTTCCTCACTCCTTACAGGGAAATGTTGATATTTACTTTCTACTGGTGGTGTTCTTCCACCATAACCTAGCTCCCTATTTGGGGGCTTCTGACATTTGGGGCAAGAAAAACTGATGTAATGGCGTCAGCTGCCTGATTTTATACCACTGACGACCTGACATCAGTCCTGGAGCTACAGCAACCGACGCAGAAATACTAAGCCTCTGGTATTTGGGCCAACTCATGGCTACCCCTGGCAAGATAACCCAAGTTTGATGACTGCAACAGTGAATATACTTGAACATCTAGATTTATGGTAAGTGTACACAATTGTACTTTTCTATGACTGCACCTAGTTTGCAACTATCTGCAGACTTAGTTAGCCAGAGGCCTTTGATGTTGGCATTAACTTCAGAGAAACAGATGCCAAAAAGGATTGTTGCCTGCACAGACCTTTGATGGCTCTGCTAGTGACTGGCCTTTTTGTAGAGGTAGGCTCTCCTATCTTAACTTTTTGGGTCCCAACAATGACAGCAGAGCTGAACCCTTATTCCAACACCCATTCTCACTAGGAACTTCTCTTCAGGTCTGAAAACTGTACTTTTGTCACCAAGTCCTGGTACACAGTCTGCACTAATTCTGTTTTCAGGACTTCATACCATCAAAGGAACACCAAATTAGATTTCTAGTGGCTTTGTCATATGCTTTCTTGAAATCAATGTAAAAGTGTCCAACTAGACATTCCTAATGACCAGTTTCTACCCCACTTCCTGTCTCACTGCAAAACATTGTGCTGGTTATGCTGCATCTTAATCTGAACTGCTCATCTTCCATCTTACTTTCTACAGCTCTGTGCATTTTATTTATCAGTCACCTCAAGTACTTTCATGCAATGTAATAATAGTTTAATGCTGTTGTACTGTCCTCAGTTGTGCGTGCTTCTCTGGCTGAATGACGACAAATTGCTCAGTTTGCTGAGTCTTCCGTCCTGCTAGGATAGTACCTGCTGCCTATCTACATCTACAGTAGAATCTTATCCCTCCTTGTTATCAGGTGTGGGATAGAAGATAGGTAGTTGAATGGACTGGTTTACAGACAAAGTTCAGGGATCATTGTAGATGCGAAAAAGGTGACTAGTTTTCAAGGATACTCTGAGTAAAATTAAGGTTACCTGCACATTAATGCCTGCAACTCAGAATTCCTCCAAGCTGATATAATGACCCCCAAACACAGAATATTCCATACGTGAAACTAGGCTAGCTGCCACTGTGGGCCATTTTAAACCGAGCCAATTTCCCAAAGGTAAGAATCAAACCAAGTATCTTGTATTTGTGAGACAAATATTTTAACCATTATAACAACAATGGCAATGTTTTCCATGTTTGCTTTGCAAAAACACACAGCAGCTGCAGCATGCTACATTATTTCTGTTTTACTTCTCTGGTTAGTCATTTGTTTAATCCACAGAGAGCTCCTCCAATCAGCATCTACAACCACTTTTGTTGACTGTGCATACATCGGCATTTGGAGTTTGACAAAAATAATGGCCATAGTAAAGCATTTTAACTATTTCACATAAGCATAGCCAAAGTATTCCAATTTGTTTCACAATAATCTTAGTCCTGCAAACAATGGCAGTCATTTTGATCCACAAACTGGCCCCTACCAAGCAATTATAGCTACAAAGTTGACAGCTTAACTCTGACTGTATAAAAAAGATAGTCTATATTAATGTATTTTCAACAATATTTCATATGCATCCATGATTGTTTGCAAACCAAGGCATTTTGATAGACAAACCAGCCCTGCCTAACCATCAGTTGTAGTTACTTTGTTGCCTACTTACATCTCTAATATCCTGCAGTAATGAAATAAAAATAAAACACAGGATGAAGTAATATTTTAATCTCCATTTCACATATCCCATTGCTCACCACTACAGCAAAGTACTCCTTTAGCCCTTAAAATATATCCACTGCCCATATCGGACTGCCTGTTAGGATTACAAAAAGACTTCTAGGATCATTCAGCTCCTTGCTATTTTACAACTCACACTACTGCTGTTTCCACCATGATTATTTAAAAACTGCTGGTTTTCTTCACCTTGCCTCATGTGATGGCAAGCAGCAGAAAGTTGACACTTTGGTTGGTCAAGCACAGCACCTCCACCATAGGGTACCATAGCTGTATCTGCTTGCATCATTCATGGAGTGTGCTGCATAAAAGAAAATAAAAAAAACACCACATGTAAAACATTTTCAATCTTCTTGGCAATTGCATGTATACTGTAGTGTTCAAAGACTATGCTTGCCATGCAAGTAGTATAGTTAGACAGCTGTAACTACCATAACATTTTTAAAGATTCGGACATTTTTTATTCCAGGACAAGTGTTTTGGAGTAGCTGTGCTGATAGGTTAAAAAGGTGGGAAGCAATATTTACTTTGATGAAGCCAATTTCCTAAACCAATGAGAATTACTCTTTGGGGCAAGAAGTAAAACGCACCTTTTAAGAGCAAATTCTCTGTAGAGTTTACTGAATGTGGTGGTGGTGGTGGGGGAGGGGACATGTAATGACATGCATGTGAAGGGCCGTGGATGATACTATACTACAGGCAGTGTGTATTAGCTGCATTACTTACACATCAGGCTTCTGAGGGTCCACACTTCTTGAAAATGGGAGATCCTGCCATCCAAGATGCCTGGAGGAGAAACGGTGTGGTTGCGGACATTTTAGAGGGTGGGGTTAGTCACAGCTGGGTGCTGCCACTGTTACTGGGTAGAAGGATCTGATCACTTGTCTAGCTTCTCTTACTCTTCTGAAACTATATTTTCATACTGCCTTCATTGTCTATACTGCTTATGTTTTGCTTGCCTTATGCAAAGGCCCTTACTGGACTACTCAGAGCAGACTTCATGAGAGCAGTTGCTACCACTTCAGTAATGTATATGCACCAAGTCTTCTTAAGTTGCTACCTGAAAGTATAGCTCCTGGATTACCTATCCATAGGAAGGGAAAGGTTTTACTGACCAGTTTGCATACTCTTGCCCCACTCTCCTCTAACTTTTTTCTTTCTCCTGATAGACGTTTGTCTAAAGGGGCACTAAAAAGTTAACCAGTAACATTCCCTGGGAAAAGCTGTCTGTATAGCCAAGCATGCCTATGAAAGAGTGGCTGTGGCCTGACATGCTCAGCTTTATCATACCCACATTTGACACCATTTTCTTACCTTAGTAGTGGTGTGTGTGTGTGTCATATCCATAGTCCCCAGATAAAACACTTCTCAGGATATCCTTGTTATAAAACCATGCAAGTCTGACATCTAATGTCCCTGATCCCCCCAGGATGGTAGATGTATATGGTTCTTCTTAGACCTCTCCAGGAAGCAGCTTTCTCTGTTATTAGATTAGGTAGTTATACCCAGGATTACTTTTGAACCCCTAGCTGCTTTCAAAGGAAATGACTGCAGGATCTGACACTCACACCAGGACTCCAAAAATAGTGGTGCACTTTATCCTAGCTATTATATTATCTATCCAGCTTGGTATCCCATTTGATATGCTGGGACTTGCAATGACAAGTCCTGGAATTTGTAGTGTGAATGACTGAAAATCCAGACATATACACCAAGTCCGAGACTGCTATTTCATAAAATATTTCCTTTTCTCTGAGGTATGGCAACCTCAGAGATGGTATATAGAAGTCTGGAGGCATAAGCATGGAGGGTTTTTCTCCCACCATATCAGGGGTTTAGATGGTTTGTACCCTGGAAAAAAAAAAAACAAATAAAACAAAAAAAAAAAAAGGTTTATAGGAGACAAGTGATGTTCAATACTCTCTTCTGTATTTTTAGTCTTCTCACCTCAGTATTTCAGGACTCTGCACTGATATTCTGGAAACTTCAATAGGGAGCCATCCAGCTTTTTGGGCCACTGGCGAGTAAGTGGTTTCTTCCCGACTATATGCGTTCTAAGCAGATTTTTATGGTCAGTGTCTGGGAAGATGGTTCAAGAAGGACATTGTCAAACAAGTTCAAATGCAATCTGGACAACATTTTATCTGGTTCATTTCATCCAGGCAAAGCTGAACTCCCTAATCACGGTCTACCATAGGAAACCACTGCTGAGGTAGATTTTCATGTGCACTTTACTTTGAGAGACTTCTCCCCTCTATGCTAGCATGACTGAAGAGTAGGTATACATAAACAGGTGGTGTGGAGAGTTTGAACCGCATGTGGGAATAATACTTAATATGGTTTTGGTGCAGTAACACTTCTCTTCTGATATCAGGACCTACAAAGGAATATCTTGTTCAGTAGCTTCTAACCTATTATCATATTAAATTACAGTGGATAGGGCTAGGGTATTATTCTAACTTACAATTTCCTTGATCAGAGTGGATAAAGCATAGCATTTGTGGCCACAGATGCCATGGCCTTAACAGGATCTTTGGCTAGATCACAAAGACATTGGTTAATACTTCCATGTGTTCTCCCATAATGGGGTTCTTAGATTTCCCCAACTTTGTGTGTGTGTGTGTGTGTGTGTGTGTGTGTGTGTGTGTGTGTGTGTGTGTGTGTGTGTGTGTGTATTTTGGGGGAGGGAGAGTTTTCTTAAGGTGCATACTCTCTTTATGGTGGGGAAGAACTTATCCTAGAACTAGAATCAGGTGCTATGGAAGAGGCTTGCATTCTAAAGGAAGGCCATTAACTTGCTGTGTTCTTTGAAAGCCTTAATACTTCCATCTCTTCTACAAAATATTTAAACATTTTCTTATTAAAGAATTTTGCAGTGATTACAATTTACATCATCCTAGACATTAAACACAATGAAAGTGATTTTTTGGTGGTGAAGGCTCTCCCCCCACCAGAAAATCTGTTATCAAAAAATAAATAAAAGATGACACCTAAACACAGCTAAGCAACAAATACAATAAGAAGGCAAAATGCCAAAACACTTCAATTCTCCTTTCATCCGAATGGAAAGTGAGAGGGGGACTATGAATATGAGTTCCCTTTCCCTTCAGTGCAAACGGTAGAATTTGTAATCTCCCTTACAACCAGACTTCCTGCTGATGACCACATCAAGGAAACATTCTTGTGTCCTGCCTGAACAGTTCTGCTTTGCAGGTCTGGATGCAAGGTGGAAGTCCATTAGCAGTTCATTCCATTCACGTTATAAATGTATTGCAGTAAGGATCCTTATTATGAATGCCTATGTGATTGTTGTACACTTAAATGCAGTTTTTGCTTATACTCCATTACAGAGTGCATTACTTATTTTGGTTAACTTCATTGACATGAAACAAACAACTTGCCTTTAATGACTCAGACTTTCTAAATCACTAACCAAGCTATGAAGGTCCTGGAGTACTAACTTGCCGAAAAGGTGTGTTGTATGTAGTAGATTCATTTCAGGAAAAAAAAAAGTCTTCAGTCGGGGGGCGTACAGTCGGGGGTCAAAGAAGGATTCTACATTCTGCTGACAGCTCTGTAAACCATGGATCAGACAACAACTTGCAAAGAAACTAAACTGCTATTAAGTTCCTGTAAAATCAGACAGTCATCTATCTCTTTCGTGTCTTTTGGCATTACTTGTTTATAAGTTTGGGTTATGTTTCCAGTGCCTCAGGTTATTTTTCTAAAAGTACAGTAGCTATGGCAATTAAACTTTCAGCATGGCATCTTAAGTAGATGAGAGATTAACTGCTCTCCCTCACAAAGAAATGTGATGACTCACATAGCTCTTCTCAGCTCAGCTGCACTGAGTCAATGCTTTAGAAACATTAGTTCAGTTCTTAGCAGGTCATAAAAGTATTGTTTCACTGCAAAATGGTCTGAATTGTGGCCAATGCCAAATTAATGTGACTGTGAAGTTGGGTCCAAGCTAGATACACACGATGAGAAATTTGTCTGATGTGAATTCCTCCATGCAGCTTTAAAACAAACATGGGCGAGGATTCAGAAACAAGGCAGACATTCACATCCTCCCTACCTCTGTTTATCTTGTTTGCATGTCAAGGCTTAGAGTGCACCAACATTTCAGAATGGAGGAAATAAATCCAAGAAGGTGGCCTTATTAAACACATTCGCTGCTGCAGGAATGTCTGCAAAAAAAGCACATACCACTGAGGTACTGCTGCAGAGAAAGATGAGGGAAAGCACTGAGCATCTGTTGTAGGCACACCTCCAAGAGTCTCTTCATGATCATGTGCACACACTAGAGGCAAGTAGTAGTTAAGTGAAAGCCATGAATGGCTATTATATGGATGTGCTCATCTATGATCTGACCAAATTAAAGATGGAAATGGTAATATATGAATGTGATGAAAAGGGGACGTATGGTATGAGAACACAAGGTGAAAACCTAAGGAATGGCAATGATGGAGGTGGGAAAGATTAAGTAAAATATTTTTCTGGGTCATGTGCCCAATATGTGTATGAAATAGAGGAAAACATACCGCTCAACTGTCACCTGCAGAGTTAGGGGTAAAAACAAACTAATTATGACATTTCACAAATTAGTATCAAAATTTAAATGCTGGTCACTAACAAAATGTCCAAAATAAAGTCCAGTTTGAATAGGGCTGGAGCAGAAGTGGTACAACAAATTAAGTGCCCCGTCAATGCTTTACAATTGAGAGGTATGATAACAAGGTAAGTGAGAGAAGGACATAAGAGAACTTAGAGGATAAGAAGGTTAGAGTAGATAGCAGAGGTACTCAAAAGTAGAAGACTGACAGGGAAGGTGCTGACACAAATGATGGGGGGGGGCATAATCAAGGAGGAGGAGATATCAGACAAACCAAGTAGACAATGGTGTTTGGGAGGACTGGAAACAAATAGGGGTGGGCATAGATACAAACTGGAGGGTAACACCAGGATGGGGATGCACAGCCATGGCCTAGTGGATGTGTACTCATCCCTCTGGGCACCTTCACCACTGGCCTTGTCTCAGATGAAGGAGCCATTGAGGTGTAGGGATGAGACTCAATGAGCTGCAGGAGGAGAGTCTCTAAATAACAACTATGGTCATCTAGCTACTGGCCAATCAGCTCCCCATTGATGTCTGCTGGCTGCCAGTGTGTGAAGAATGGTGTCACCTCCACTTCCACTGCTACTGACTAACATCCCCAACACCTGGCACACTGCTGGTTGGCATTTTATCTGCAGTTGATGTTTTGGGTGTGGAGGTGACTGTGGCACCCTGACTCTCACATGTTGGGTGGTGGTGGTTCCACAAGTGGGGAGCATATAGGCTTTGCTGAAGCAACAGGTGCAAACCTACACACCGCTGCACATACGTCTAAAAACAAATACAGAAAAACAAGAATATAATGTATGCAATACAAAGGATAATCATAAATACAGTGGGGAGAGAGAAATATAGATGCAATAAAAATGCAGTTAATATGCATCTTTTCTATGATAACATGACAGTTACTATACCTGAAGCAACAGCATCCACCCGCACCAAATTCCCACTGATGACTCTATATATAACCAATGCAACATTCAAACTAGCAGTAATTATCTTAGGCAGTTTGAAATGCAATAACTCAATGTGTTGCACAACTTGTAAATCACACTAAACCCACAGTCAAACACACTAATAGCATCAGACAGTCAGATTGCTACCATTGAGCTTTGGAACTTAGTACACACTTGCGCTGACAGGATAAAACACCTTTGATAGTAGTCTGCCTCAGCACATAACTGTTAAGTAACACACAGTATATTACAAGAGTGGGGGACAGAATGTACACGCACAATGACAAACTGCAGTTCACATGCATTATTCCCTTTTAACACTGAAGGTACTTTAAACTACTAACACACAAATTACCACTGATGGCACAACACAAAACTGAGGTGGAGTAGAATCAAACTTCATCATCACATGAAATCCAAAAGACAATGCCTCAACACATTCAGCTACTTGTATAAATTCACCAAAGCATGCATGCAGAAATAATTATGGCATCAAACAGTCATATTGCTACCTTTGAACTAAGGAAATTAGCAGAAAATTGGAAGAACTGGACAAAACTTATACTCTAGCAGACTGCAGCTGTACTAGCTCAACAGAATCTCAAGTCATACTGCAACAATATCTGTTCACAGTAGTGTCCAGTACTGTATGAAGCAGGTGTACTCACCTTGGTGCCTTCAAAGATGGTCTATCCTCCTCCTGTACAGCTGTACATTCCCTGCTATAGTTTCTGTGGCAATGGAGAAAGGAAAAACAGAAGTGCATCAGATATGTGGATAGCAAGCACTGACTGTTTGTATGTACAGGTAAGACAAAGGCCAAGGAGGTTGGGATGGCATCACTCCATGTCAGTGTAATGGTGGCAACATTGCTCACCTGTACATGGGAAGCCCGCTGAGCATGACATCCTGTGCTAGAGCATTCCAGGCCTTGGTCTTGTACTGGGGGGCCTTCATACCCCTCGATTCAGTAGCCAGTGCCTGTAGTTACAGTAGAGGAAATAAGAATATTTTTGGCTCCTCCATACTTAATCTCTGTGGCTTGAAGTCTCTTCTCCCCCAGAGGACATGATTATTCTCTTAGAAATTGCAAACAAGTATGGATAGAACCTAGTGGTCAAACTCCATTTTGCCAAGTGTCATACAATGTTCAAATAATCACCTCCACTCCACAAAACAGCTCTTACTAGTCTGGCCAAGCCCGCTAGCTGTACAATAAAGGGTATCCTCCTACAAACTCTCAGAGGATGTAAAAAACACACTCCCAATAGTTCGAAAAGATGTAAAATGGTCACGAGCCAAGTAGTTACCAAAAGGAAATTTATTAGTAGAACATCCAAAACTCCATAAAAACAATGGAGTTTTGGATGTTCTACTAATAAATTTCCTTTTGGTGACTACTTGGCTCGTGACCATTTTACATCTTTTCAAACTATTGGGAGTGTGTTTTTGCCATCCTCTGAGAGTTTGTAGGAGGATACCCTTTATTGTACAGCTAGCGGGCTTGGCCAGACTACTACGAAATGTTCAAATAATACAATACCACTGGTTGAAATGTAAGGTGTGAAACATGGCAGCTTAGTCTCACTTTATATGCTATGAATATAGTATGCAGTACAGTAACTCCATTTCTATGATGTGCACTGTGGTACTGCATACCCCCCCCCCCCAGAGCAACAGAGAAGATCATGCATGGGTTCTGCTATCTGCAGGTTCCAAGCCATGTGTGTAATGCTGTGCAGTACTCAGGAATTTTGGCCAATAAGCATGATCTGGAGACTGAGCAATTTGGACAGAATAAATAGATACCTTATCTGCATAACTACAGCATACACAAATCCAAATATGAGATACAAGTGCAAAAGAAGGCAGTGAGCCTCATGGCAGTATGGAAGAATCTGTGGAGCTGCAATGTCTAAACCTGAAACAGGTGAATAATTCTACTGATTGCTTAGAGGCACTGGATTCCAGCTTCTATAAAGCAAGTGGCACTTTTCAACTATGTTTAGTGTTAGTTACACAATGAAGTAGTTTGATATTACTTATGTGGGTTAATGAATGGGTGGACACAGAGGGTATGGCATCATTTTCATCATAATTGTCAACCCCCTTTTTCCACCATTTTCTACATAGGGTTGGGGTGTCATGTCAACTGTTGCCATATCCCTCAATTCAATGCCATTATCTTATCTTCACAGGCTCATAGGTAAGTACTGGGCTATCTGCCCAAGGGCATTTATAAGCCTAGCCAGAATGTGTTGGCTTTCGCCACCCTCCTAGTTTAGTTCCCTGTGCCTCTGTCCAGCAGAGCCATCAGTTCCCTGCGCCACTGTCCAGCAGAGCCATTAGTTCTCTGTGCCACTGTCCAGCAGAGTCAATGCAGTGACCCCTGGGGTAAATTTTCTGTTTCCCATCCACCCGTCAAGGTTTCTCTTGAAGAGCGTTTGTGAGGGGCTCTGCCTGATGTACATGGGAATCCTGTTCCAAAGCATGGGGAGTCTCTGGGATAGGAATCTAACCCACCAGCATGTCCTATTTATCATTGTGGTGAGGTTTATATCTAGAGCGTGTGGCTCTCTGGGATTTGTTTTTTTTTTAGGTGGAGCATGTCCATCAATTCTGGGTTGGACATGGCCTTGTATGTCAGGCAGAGATTACCTCTGAGTAAGCGGTATGCAACAGAGTACAGCGGGAGTTTCTTGAGTCGGGCTGCATAGGGCATCTGTTTGAGGCCAGTAATCCTCTTGGTGAGGTACATTTGTGGACTTTCCAGCTGTTGCAGGTGTCTTGTAAGGTACATCCCAAATGGGGCATTGTATTCTATGATGGGTCTAATGAGTGATGAGTAGAGAGGCACAATAACCTCTTTTGTTCTAGATGTGAACCCTTTTGTGATTAGATGGGCCACATAGGATTTTCTAACCACTTTGGCAATATGATTATCAAAGGAGAGATTACTATCTACTTGGGTCCCCAGATCCCTTATTACATTTTCTGTATTTAGGGGACTACCACCCATGTGGTAGTTCGCGGGTATTTTGTTTTTTCCAAAGGGGATGACTATGCACTTTTTGGCATTTCGCTTGAGGCCATGATTTTGACACCAGGTATCCGTCTCAGTGAGACCCATCTGAAGGGTGTCTGTATCAGCCGGAGAATCAGTTATGGCCCCTAGTTTGCAGTCATCTGCGAACTTGGTCAGCCACAGTCGTCCTATGCTTGCCTGTACCTCTGAGAAGTATATACCGAACAGGAGGGGTCCTAGGACTGAGCCCTGGGGGACGCCACTTGTAACTGGTTTACAGTCGGATGTAGAGCCTGCAACTCTCACGATGTGGGTTCTATCCATGAGCCAGTTTGCAACCCATCTCATGATGCAGGTGTTGATGTTCAAGCTGGTGAGCTTCAACATTCATGCTTGACTTTTGCATTTCTATCAAGCAATCTATCCACCTCTTTGCTTGTCTTTTCTGTCTATTACAAATTTTCACCAGATTGTCTTCTGCTTTTCTGCACTTGTGCCCAAACCACCATAGTCTGTTCTTTTTGACCACCTGTGCAAGTGGCAGGACTATAGCTTCTACTCTGTTTTTAGTCTGTTCCACGGTGTGCATCTTAACACCCATCTCAGGCACTTCATCTCCATCATCTCTAGATTCCTTAACTGCTCTGCCTTAATTATCCAGGTTTCTGTACCATAAGTAGTACTGGTCACACCAATGTTTTGTATACATTTTTTAGCTCTTTTGGTATTCTTCTGTCAGGCATTACCTGACACTGTGCCAGTTGGCTACAGCTCTTCTAATTCTAGCATTGACTTCCTCACTCACATTTTTCTTCGTCTCAACCACCCCGCCCAGATATTTGAAGATGTTAACCTATTCCACTGTTTTATCTTCCAACTCAATGCTCAGCTTCTTATCCCTCCCATTTGCTGCCATTGCAACTGTCTTATCTGTAGTTTCATCCCATGTGCCTTCAGTTTTGCATTCCATTTCCCTATCCTTTGTTGAAGTCTGACTGCAATACCACATCGTCTGTATACAGCAGCTATGTAGAACTATCCCCTCTGATTGGTTTGCTAATATAATCCATCACCAGTATGAACAGAAGTGGAATCAGGGCTGAACCCTGATTCACACCCACTCCCACTGAGACCAACTCTGTGAAACTGAGCACTGTCCACATTTTAGTAATTTTGTCCTTGAAAATAGCCTCTACTAATTCTACCAATGATTCTGGGACTTTGAATCACCACAATACTGCCTAAACAAGTTTTCTTGAGACCTTGTTATATGCTTTCCAAGTCTAGGAATCTTCAGTTGGACTCTTTCCTCATCTCTAGCTTCTTCTCAGCTATCTGCCTCACTACAAATATCGAGTCAGTTGTGCTGCATCCTGATCTGAATCTGAACTGCTCATTGCTCATCTTACTTTATACTACTCTGAATATTCATTTATCACCCTCTCCAAAACTTTCATGCAGTGCGACATGAGTTTGAAACCTTTATACAGCTCACAGATGTTAATAGTGCCTCTGTTCTTGAACACTGGCACTAGTATGCTTTCTCTCCATACTGCTATGAGTACTCTTGGGAGCCATTTCTGCTCTAGTTCACTCATCTTTATCCTATCAGTGGTAACCTCATTTGAGCACACTGTTTTCCCAGGGTTAAATTTTCCTTAGTGGTGTTCGTACTTCTAGGGTGGGCTCCTCCTCTTTCATCACAGGTTGTGTCTCAGTCAGTACAACATCTGTGGGGTTTTCTTCATTCAGAAGCATCTGGAAGTACTCCTTTCTTCTGCCTTTGATGTCCTGTGGACTGGTGAGCAGGTTATTGCTGGCATCCTTTATGAAGGGTGCCTGACTATTTTTTTTTATCTTTGTCTTGAAACCTGATAAGAGTTTTTCTACCTACTGAATCACTTTCCAGAAAATGGTAGAGTGTCTCTGATACCTTGTTGTTTGCCTTCTATCTCTCACTTTTTCATGTAGCCTTTTCTTTTGATGACTTTGTGGACTTCTACATTCCACCACCAGCTTTCTTTATATACCTTAGTTCCATTCCTGTCTCAGCCACAAATTTGTTCTGTAGTCCTCATATATGCTGTTTTGAGGCATTGACATTCTTCTCCAACTCCACTTATTTCCTCTTCTTCCTGAAGTGCTAGAGCGCAGGGTAATTCCTTAAACTCTTGTGCTTTCTCCCAGCAAGCTTCCAGCTCTTCAGTCTAGTGTCTGTTAACCTTACAGTCTTCTCTGACCACTGCTTGCAGAGGACTGTGACAACCTGTGGTTTATGCTGTGGACCAACTGTTTCCCTTGGGATGACTTTGCAATCACTGAATCCAACCCTATGCCCTTTCATTATTAGGAGGAAATCTACCAAAGTTGCATGTCGGTCACTCTTGTATGTGATCTGGTGACTGTTTCTCTTGCTGAATCATGTGATGGCCACCATCAAGCCATTTATTTATTTATTAATTATTCTAAGGAAATGGTTGTGCCTATAGAGCATTCCAAGTTTCTGATGTACTTTTTTGGATGTTTTGTTGCAGGAGAATATCAAATTTTAGGTGTTCATCTATGGATACTCCTCGAAGTTTTGTGTGGCTGACAAATTCTATTAGTGCTTTACTTTGGGAGTAGATCTGAACATGTCTCTGTCTAACAAGGTTGATTTTTGGGGGGAGTGAAAAGCATGATCTTGGATTTATTTGGGTTAAGGGCCAAGTGTTTTTAAACATCCAGGATTCAGTGGTGGAGAAGGCTGTTTGGGTTTCGAGTTGGAGTTTAGAAATAGTCAGCTGTGCAGATGATTAAGTCATCTGCATATTGAATAAGGGCTCCATTGGTTATAGATGTCTGGAAATTGTTAATGAAAATATTGAATAGGAAAATCTGTCAGAAGTCTAGAATGGCTTCTCCTTTATTCCTGTTGCCTCACCCATATGGACCCAGCCAGTCTTCATATCCTGTTCTGCCTGTCCTGATACGTGCATTCACACCCATTATCAACACCTATTCATGTTGTCCTGCTTTACCTATTAGGTGCTGTAACTGCTGCATGAATGCACACTCTTCTTCACTATCACAATCTTGCTTTGGAGGATAGGCTGAGATTATGACTAGTACCCTGTTTTTACACTGGAGGACAACTGCCATGTATCTGTCACTAATTTTGATGACATCCGTCACTGTCTTCTAAATCACCCCAATTCCCACACCACTTACTGTCTGTCCACTGTCTGAGGAGTAAAATCTTCATCCCAAGCCAAGCAGTATTGCTGCACTGCCCTTCCATCATGTTTCCTGGATACATAGAAGTCCAGCCTCCTAAATGCCATCATGTCATTCACTTCCAATCAGTTTTCTGCCATTGAACCTACACTGAGTGTAACAATTCTTAATTCATGCTTAACAAGTTGATTAGTTTTACGTCAATGTTTTACTCAGAGCCATATCTGGTTACCCAAGCTGGGCAAATGGACACCAGAGAGCCAACAAGCTTACTTACACAATGTTGATGGGCTTTGAGGTAGGCACACCCTGGCCAATAGTGGGCATATACACCCCCTCCACCATTACATGGATCCCTGGCATAGGTAGGAGTAACCTGTGTCCTCAACTCACTTACCACCAGCAAATACCTATGCCCATTTGACAACATTAGTCAATATGACCAAATCACCTAGAGACATACTTTATATACAGAGTGGCTAGTCCTTACATGGAACACAGACTGTGATCCATGTCCTATCTTAAGAATATTGTGCATCACAGCTGATGCCCAAAGCAGTTGGTGTATAGAACCCCCCACCCCCACCCCAGTAGGCACACTGCAGTCTGTGCTGCTGCCTACAACTCCATTCTTGAGCAAGTCTGAGGTTGAAATACCCTGCATATTTTTAAGAGGTGAGAGGAATCCCGCAGAGACAGGGAGAACATGCAAACTCCATAAAGCATTGGTCGGAGGTCAGGATTGAACCTTGTACCTTCTGGGAGATGAAGACCTTAATGATTGTGAGAGAGTACAAAGGTAAGCTAATTGTTGTGCTATAGGACTGTTAAGCCTAAAAGGAAACACACCCAGCAGCAAGTACTCAGACCACATGTGAACACATTCAGGCAGACCTTGTAGTAGCAGTCTGTGTCAAACTATTTGTTTGTCCTACAGCTTATATGTATACCAGATGAGCAAAACTGCTTTTAATGACAGGAAACAGTCATGCCATGTTGAGGAGTAGAATGTTAAGGCTGTCACTGTGTAGGATCTTTATTTTCAATAATGTTATGCGCCTGACATGAGGTAAACTGTCTGAATGGAAAATTATGACTGTCAGACACATTAGCAGCATCGCACATGGATAAGGGAGAGGACAGCATGGTAAGAGGTTGCCTGGGCCACTTATGACCACCTTGCTAATACCACTATCTTTCATGCCAAAACAGCAATTTTTAAAAAAAGGTATGGAATAAATAAGGTTGTGTAAAATCTTGCCGTAACAGTCAAAGTCCTTTTCACTGCTGCAGTATTCATTACCTTTGGGATCTCCTTCCAAGGATTGCCCAATGTCTGGCCAGTATATCAAAGTATTACACAGGGAGCATTGTATATCAGATGTATGCTCCCCATGCAAGTGTATGGCAAGGTGATGTACGTATGGGTCCCAACTCAGAATTGAGATGCCCCAGGAGAACTAGGACCCCCCAGTGGGAAGGAGGACATGTCCATCCAGAAAAAGGATAAAAAGGAGAGACAGATGAACTTCTCAGCCAGTACTAAAATACCATTCATGTAAAAAGAAGAGAAAGGGAGGAGGAGGGAGGAAGTGAATAATGCAAACGTAAAAAAGAGGATATTTACGGTTATGGTAAGATTTTACACAACTGTACCATGTCCTTCCATACATATCACTGTTGCAGTACTCATTACTCTGGGAAAGTATAAATGCTACAGTGAAAGTAGGGAGAAGGATGGCAAGAAGCAGCCCACCACAAACCCATGCATGACAACCTTGGCAAAACATGCCCTGGCCCTAAAAATGACATATAATTTGTAATGTTCTGTGAAACTGTAAACTGAAGAACAAGTAGCAGCTTCAAGGATGGAGCTGGTATCCAAACCTTCGAAGAAAGACCCAGAGGAGGTTACTGCCCTAGTAGAATGAGTCATCATGAGGACAAACAATTGCTTACTGTGAAAAGAATAACAAAACGAAATGGCCTTGGAAATCCAGTAGGAGATGGTTTGCTTGCAAACTGCTAAACCCAATGTCCTGGTACGACAAAAAACAAAAAGCTGATCAGATTTATGAAAGGCTTTAGTTTTCTCTAAATAACCCCAGAATATACAAATCCAAAGTATGCAGAACATTTTCATAAGCAGACTATGGAGAAAGGAAAAAAAGGAGGAAGCTGGATAGACTGATTAAGGGACAGTTTACTAAGCAACTTGGGCATAAAAGGAGGGTTTGTACAGAGAAACACAATCTCAAAGAAAGAAAGGAAAAAAAAAAAAAAAAAAAAAGGGAAGTACTACCATCAAGGCCTGTAGGTCAGAAACCCTTTCGGCAGAGGTTAAAACAACCAATAGAACAGTCTTCCAGGTGCAATGTTGGAAAGTAGTAGCAGGCTCAAAAGGAGCCAGTGTCAGCTTTAAGGACAAAATTAAGATTCCAAGAAGGATGAATGAGTTTTCTTGGTGGTCTAATATGAAGGATGCCTCTAAGAAACAGCTTGACCTCAAACCTAGAGGCCAAAGGATGAGTAAGTGGCAGACGGGCAAAAATGGCTGACAAGCGGTTTTCACTGAAGAATATGCCAAGCCAGCATGTAGTAGCTCACAAAGGTAAGAATGAACCAAGGGTACTTCCACTGAAAATGGGTCCTGGTGATTGTTAACACACCAAACAGAAAATGTCTTCCATTTGGACATTTATGATTTTCTGATATTGGGTTTCCTTGGTACTGCAGGACCCTAAGCAAGTCCTCAGAAAACTGTTGCTGGAAAAAAATCAAAACCCTACCACCTGAAGTGTCAGTTGAAGAGTAGGCATAGGAGGGTGAAGGGAGAGTTCCTCTGCCTTGTGTGAGAAGATCCATGTAGTAAGATAACTTGTGATGACTAACCCTGGCCAGATGGAATAGGAGGGGGAACCAGTGCTGCATGTGACAACAGCAAGTTACCAACAAGATTTTTGGAAAGTCTTCATTGATTTTGTGAAGGTCCCTTGGAAAGGGTGGAATGGGAAGAAAGGCATACAGGAACGTTCCCTTCCAAGAGAAAGGCATGGCATCCACCTTCCAAGCCAAAGGGCTTGGGATTCTGGAACAGAACTGAGGGAGATGTCTGTTCAGAGGGGTAGCAAAGAGATGTACTTCAGAAAAATCCCACCGATGAACTATGTCCAGAAAAATATCCTTGTAAAGCATCCACTTATGAGGCTGTGTCTTGAACCTGCTAAGGAAATCTGGCACAAGATTGCACTATGACCGTAT
This sequence comes from Protopterus annectens, assembly GCF_019279795.1. NCBI lineage: Eukaryota > Metazoa > Chordata > Ceratodontiformes > Protopteridae > Protopterus > Protopterus annectens. The sequence continues at coordinate 1,401,186,835 of NC_056745.1, forward strand.
CTATACTGCCTGTAGAGTGATCAACATATTTATAGCTATTTTCCAAGCCTGAAGGGCTAACCTGCAAAGGAGGAAGGACATTGTGCTCTTTTGCTTATTTATCTACCACATGACTGTTTTGGTCTGTGTATAAACCTTCAAGGGACCTGGGACCCAGAATGCATGGAAAGCCTGAAAGACCAGAATGAGTGCTCATATTTCTTTGATGTTGATGTGGTCCACCTACTGCTTAGGGAACCAAAGACCCTGCACCTTCTGAGTGCTGGAAATGGCTCCCCACCACAACACTGATGCATCTATGAATAGCTCCTGAGATGGCTGAGGAGGGTAGAATGGGACACCTGGAGTGAGAATGCACTGCCAAATCCGCTAGTGAAATTCGTTTGAGACTAGGGAGTAGTGGGACTGAGATGGTCTGTGGATGGAGGTGTTGGAGCCACACTGACTTAGGTACCACTGAAAGTTTCTCATATGAAGCCTGTCCCAGGGAAGCGTGGGGATAGTGGCGACTATGAACGCAGAGCTCTGAGAAACTCCATGGCTAGAAAACTAGACAAGGGAAACTGGGACAGAAAGTAAGTTGTGAGGGACAAAACCTCTGTAGCAAGAAGAGATGCCAGCACTGGACAGTCTGGAGCCAGCAGTCTAGGAAAAGGACAGCCTGAGATGGCATCAACTTTGACTTCTGAAGGTCAAAAGTAAACCCCAGAGTTTGCAACAGAAGCTGGGTAAAATAAAGATCCTGCACCAGATTGAAATGGGATGGAGCCTGCAGCAAGAGGTCATCCAAAATCAGAAATATCTGAATGCCCTGAAGCCTATAAAAGGTGACTACTGGGGATAGACATTTGGTAAACGCCCTTGGGGCTGTCGAAAGCCCACAGGGCAAAGCAGAGAGCTGAAAATAAAAGAAAGAAACAGAAATGCAACTACCACCTGGATAGAGAGTGGATAGGAATGTGAAGGTAAGCTTCCTTTCAGATCCAAAGGAGCCAGAAAGGATTTGGGTGAGCAACAGAGGAAACAAAAGTCTGAAGAGAGAACAATCAGAAGGAAGGCAGTATGAGGAAAGTGTTCAGAAGCAAAGATTCAGGACAGATATCCAAGCTCCATCTTTACTAGGGACTAGAAACAACCTGTAATATAATGGCAAACGCCTCTGTCTGTGGAGCCAGATGAATGGTAGCCCTTGTCCAGCAGGACCTGCAATACCCCTGGAAATGAGGAAGCTGTTTTGTCAGAGGTTGAGGAATTCTGAAAAAGGTGGGAAGGGCCTTCCATGTCAAAGTAAACCTTCCAGATGATGGAGAGAGAACCCAGGTGTCTGTGGTGATCCACTGCCAAACTGGGAGAGAAAGAGAAAGCCCAATTGACAAGAGAACCTGGCCAAAAGGAAGGGATAGCAGTCAGCTGTAGATTTTCCAGTCAAGAACTGCTTCTGGAGCCTGGGTATTTGAGTAGGCTTGTTCAAGAAAAGAGGAGCCTCCTTACTTTTGGAAGACTGTCTAGGTAGCCTATGCAAAAGGCAGTCTTACTAGGGTAGTTCCTCTGAAACTTGGGAATATGGGAGGCAAAGACATTTAAATATTTCATGGCCTTACCTTGATCCTGTAAGGTCTTGAAAAGGTCAGCCACAGAAGTACCACACAAATTCTGGTTATCCAAGGGAGCATCACTGATATCATCTGGTAAGGCCTAAAGGTGAAGCCAGTAGTAGTGTCTCATCACAAAGACACTGGCAACAGCCCTACAGAATACATCTGCTGCTTCATAACTGTATTTGATAGGACAGGCAACTTGAGAGGTGGTATTAAGCTAGGAGAGAGCTGAGGCGTTACCCTCAGAGTCAGACATAACAGAAACAAGTTTCCCAATTGGGAAAAAACAGACAGTATGTACCTCGTCATACAAGTCTGGTAATTGATGGCCCTGAAGGCTAATGTAGCTGGAGTCTATACTTAACCAATCCTCTCAATGGCTCTACTGTCCTTATCCAAAGGAAGGAGCTTCAAAGAAGGCAAAAGCCTAGAAGGTTTATCAGTAGAAACAGAAATCACTGCAGGATCAGATGGACATTTATACAGGAACTTGGAGAAATCAAGAACCTTACGGAATTTATCAGGCTTCTTCAGAGCTGGAGGCTGAGAATCTGGTGTCAAGGAAGCAGCAGAAAATGTATCTAACAGATCATACAACACAGGAGGAACAGATGAAGGTTTAAGAGTGTCTGTAACAACTCATAATACCTCTTCTGGACATCCAAAACTTGGGTGCAATCCCCATTTGAAATTATCCACCAGGCACAGGAATGTGTCAGCAAAAGAAAGCTCCTTCAAAGGTGGATTAGGACTGGCAGATTCAACCTCCTCTGAGCCATAATTTAAAGGTGAAAGGTAATTGGGACAAATAGGCCAAAGAGTCCACCTGTGAATCAGAATCCCTGTCTGAAGAATCTTGGTCCAAAGCTCTCTTAAGGGTAGAGGACCAAGATGGAGCAGGAATCTATACCCCCTGAGGAGACTTCAATGCTGTCAAGGCACTGAACAAGCCTTGAGTCAAGTCCTACCATTCCTTTGGAGGATCTCTGAGTTGACAACACATGCCTAGTATTTTGCCTTTTGTTCATAGGGACGTCCACTTTGACAAAATGTGGAGGTTCAGACTCTGCCTAGATTCAATCAAGCTACTCAGCACTTCTTCCCATACAAAGATATGAGGAATACCCTTGGGCACCTCAGAAATAATCAGCTGTGGTTCCTCCTTGTAGTCTGCAGCAGACATTTACAATGCCTCCAAGGATGTGTGAGAAGCGGATTCCATACCGGCCTTCAAGAAAGTCACCTCACAAGAAACCAAAGGTAACATTTGGCTGTCCTTTGGGCTCTCACTCACCTCAAGAGAGACATCCAGAGAAGGCTGGACAGCAGCAAACTCCAGCCTAAACTTTTTGGCCTTATTCTTAAGTGGTAGTTGTACCTCGGGCTGAATGGATTCCACTGTGGTAACTTGGGCCAAAAGCTTGAGCTGTTGGTTCTCAAGGGAAGAAAGGCAACTACACAAAGCCTTTGGAAGCAAAGCCTGAGAGTTGGAACAGTGTGTGCAGTCGAGGGATGCACCTAAGCAAAACAGGCACCTATAATGGTGGTCTTCATGGGGGAATCTGCCTCCCACACTAACATTTCCCTTTCTTGAATGACATGCAACCAAAGTAAATAATAAATGAAAAAGGAAAAAGAACCCCAACCAGGTACTTAACTGAAAAATGTAGGCACGGTAAAACCAGCAGAGCGAAGGATGTTCAAGACTGGTGGCAATGAAGTTCTGAGACAGGAGCATATGTATGTCACCTTTATGCCCAAACTTGCATGGGGAGCACATGTGTGATGCTCCCTATGTAATAAAGGCTTTGGCATACTGGGCAGATGTTGGGCTATCCTTGGCAGGAGTACCCAGGGGTAATGAATGCTATAACTGTGATATGGAAGGACATCACTGGTTACTCTGCTGCAGACTAATCTGTGTCAGAAAACAGTAAGCTCTAAGTTGGCTTACTTTATATGAATACCTACCACTGTGGAACAGCAGTATTTACATACCTGTAGCAATCCTTTATTCCAAATGTCTAAACAGGCATTAGTATGACCAAAGGGCAAGTTTAAGAGAGGTTGGAAAATTTCAAAGCTGTAAGTAACACCTGCAATCAGGCAACAAAGGCTATGTAACAAATCACTGAGAATAAGGTCAGATGTATACCATGTATGGGACTAAGGTGACTAACCAAATGAGAAATTACATCTTTTGGAGTTGGCTTTGAGAGCGGAAGTGAGAAAGTCTACTCGTATCCAGTTAGGTAAGGAAACATTTATGTCTGTCATTTTCTACAGACCACCTCATTGTAATAAGCAAGAACGAAAAGTTTCTGCCAGAGTTCTGCAACCGATTAGTGAACAGTATTTACTTTGAATTAGGAGGCCTAAAAGTACAATCTAGTAATTGGGATTTGATGGAAACTCAGTCCACAATGTGGGGTAGACTGCTGGTGAAGTGTTCACTATAAGGATACAAACAGGTTATTTGTAAATCAAAACGAGGTATGCGCATTTATGATAGTAGGTTAGTAAAAATGTATCCCTAAATTTATAATGGTTTCTAACTTAGAAAAGCATACAGGTACAGAATGGTAATTTATTCAGAAACTTGTGACAGCTACACAACAGGGTAATTATGCTCACTAGAAAATTCTAAAAGGGAGATAACCACCTGGATCCTTGAAAACAATGAATGTGAAGGATACTGCTTAACAATGAAATATATGTAATGAATTTCTAAACACTCCAGTTGAAAGATTTATTCTATTTAAGGTAGTGAACATATAGCACACCACTCAGTCATTCCCTCTGTGGCCTCGCTCAATACAGCAGCATTAAAATAAGAAAAATACTTCTGGAAATAGTACAAAAATGCAACTACATAGTGGAGTGAAAAAAATTACTAAAATAAAACTGAAAAAAAAAAAATGTAAAGAAGCTTACAGTTTAGTCCTTGGATAATTTTAATTTTTTCCCCAATATGTACACCAACTAAAGGACAACCATTTTGGTGATCTACAAATTATTGTGGATAACAGACTCTTATTAGCACTGCTGACCATTTGATCACATTTTATTGCTTAAAATCATCAGACACTGGACTGGGTATGGGAAACAAAGCTTGATTTCTTGTCCTACTATTTCAGGGTCTATATTACATATCCAAACGCTTAAATGTTCGAATCGCTAAAGATAGACCTTTAGCGATAGAACATTTAAATGTTTGAATATGAATAAAAAAAAAAAACTAAAGGGTGTAAGCAGAGGGGGGGCAAGCCCCTCCTGCACCCCCCACACCCCTGCTACTTAAATATACGAGCTCCAAGATCGCGCTACAGTGTAGGGAATGGGAAATTTCCCGTTTCTGCACTGTAGCGCACTGAAGTGAGATCTCGGAGTTGATATATTTAAGTAGCGGGGCTGTGGGGGTTTGCAGGGGGGCTTGCACCCCTGCTTAAACCCTTTCCTTTTTCTTTTTAATATTATTTTGTTACATATTCGAACATTTGAATGTTCCATCGCTAAAGGTCGATCTTTAGTGATTCAAATATTTAAGCGTTCGGATATGTAATATAGACCCCTATTTCATTAGATGCAAATGAGGCAGCAGTGAAATAAAGTGCAATGCTACAGGAGGCCCACATGGACTAAAATGGGTATTTTCTTTCCGGAATATTACCTAAAATGCTAGAAATATTTCTCTTTTTTCACTAGAAAAACTGGATAATTGTTTTGTGCTTGACATATGGAAAAACCCAGTTGTCATTTAAATACCAAGGGCAACAATTTCAGATCTATTGCTGGTTTTTGGCCAATTGGCCTAACTAGTATTACTGGGAAAGTATTTGAGAGAACTATCCAATCATTGTTTTCCATCACTACAAGAATGTTATTTGATATAATGCAACACCAACATTATCTACCACGAATAAACTTGAGTAATCAAACTGAATTCTATTCTAGTGTGCAAGATTTTACAGAATATAAATTACCAGCAGGTATCGTCTACTTCGCTTATCCAAGGCTTTTGACTTTTTGCCACACATGAAGATCTTGGATGTGTTAAAACCTCTGAATTTCAGTAACCAGATCATAGTTTGGGTTACAAATTAGTTGCATGATAGAAGATGCAGGTTCAAAGTAAATGAAGTACACACTGAAGTAGTAGTAGTAAATGTATTAAATGGAACATACACTGAAGTATTAGTACATGTATGTGTGCCATAGGTTTACCTTTCTCAATCATTACGGATGTTTGGACAGCTAAATATGCACACAATAATAAAAGTTTGTAATAAGGATTTTAGATGACCAGAGTATCTTGTACAGGCATGTGTACAGTTTATTAATGCAATCCACAAATAACCAGAACTTATCTGAACAATCCTGTCATCTTTTGTGATGGACTGTGGAGTTGTCTGATAGCAGAAGTTTTATTTCAAATTTATATTTTATTTCTTACCACGGTTTTTCACTGTTTGTAGGAAGAAGGGATAACTTGTAGGCAAGAATATTTACTTTGATTTATATTTTGTCATTTTACCTTTAATTTTCACTGTTTGTTGTTAGAAAGGGATAGGTTTTAGATAGGTCCCTTAGGATGGCTAGAGTTATCCTAAGTCAGCTATAAAGTCACAAAGACTGTAGACAGGACAATCCAGAGCTTATCTAAACAATCCTGTCTTGGTTTATGATTTAATGACCTCTACTATTAAAAAAGTGCGACTGCGAGCAATGGTGAGCAAAAGCTACTGCACACATTTACACGTGATGTAAAGGAATTGCAGCTTCTGTCTGACATTCAGAACAACTTTACTGTACTTAACTTGGTCGTATGTTGTTTGTGTGATGTTTTTCTCATAGAAGTTGATTTAATTTCTCTGAATTCTGTGCTAACTGATTGAGTATTCTTTTCTTCTAGAATTTTTGGTCATTTGCACCCAAGTAGGTTTCCTTAAAGGAGTATGCCATTAATGATTTGCTGAAACACAAAGGTAATGCCTGACAACACTGGTGATCTGTGATCCTCATGTCAAAAGATGAAGGATTTGCTTATCACTATTAGTAAACCTAGACTTACTGATGACAACTGTACTTGTGCAACTGGCACAGCTTGGAGAACTGTTATATATAATGACTGGACTGGTGAGATAAATAATGTTAGTCAAACAGGAATTATACAACGCCCCCCCCCCATTAATATTCCAAAACGTGCATGCTGATTGGTCAGCGTGCACGCTGTAAATCAAAGACTTATACTAATGGAAATAGGTCCGGTCGCCTGGACATTTTCCATTAGTATAAGATTTTTTATTTTTATTTATTTATTTATTTACAGCAACGGAGAAAGCAAGATCTCCATTGCTTTTTAGAAACTGTCTCGCTAGGTTAAAGGAGTTTAACATAGCGACACAGCTTTAAAAAAAAGTAACTGAGATCTTCCTTTCTCCGCTGCTTTTTTTTAAAGCTGTCTCACTATGTTAAACTCCTGTAACATAGCGAGACACTTTGTGAAAAGCAACGGAGATCTTGCTTTTTCCGTTGCTTACACCCACAGCTCTGATGTACTGCATAAGCATACGCAGTACATCAGAACTGCCGCAGAATACCAGACAGCTGCGGAAGGGCAGCATGGAGGCATTACACAATGCCATTACTTAAGAAAAGTAAGTATTTTTTTCTTAAATAATGTCACTGTATAATAGCAATAACTCACTTCTGGGTGTGGGTAATGCTGGATTTACCCACGGTTGTCTTTGTTTGGCCACTCGGGCTTCGTCCTCGTGACCAAACCACACCAACCGTGGGTAAATCCAGCATTACCCACACCCAGGCATGGGTTATTGCTTAAATAGAACACATTTAGCAAAGGATGCATCCACTGTCTGTAAAGATCATTCAATCCCTATGAAACAAAACAATCCCCCTGACAACTCTGGAATTCTGGATGCAAGTATTAAATAATCTGACAATTCAAAGCATTTAGAAAGAATTAAAAAGAAAAAAAGAAAGGGCGTTCACAACAAATAACAAGGAAGAACAAGACATTTGTAGATGTCTGTAAAGTAAACAGAATATATACATAAATAAACCAGTGTCCTGTTTAGTAACATACAGATTACGAGGAATAACATTTTCTATCACAAAAATTTCAGTCTCCAGAAAAGGCAGCAATTTTCCAAAACAGAAGGAAGAAAAAAAGAGGCAAGAGGCAGGCAAAAAGGAAGAAATCAAAATTTAATGTGGAAAGGTTGAAGAACATTACTGTAAGAAAAAAAGATGAGAAAGCCCGACATTGACAAAATGGTGCATGCTGCTGACATATAAAACCAGTTGGAAGAGAAATGTATGTGTGCAAATGTAATACACAATGAAAACAGTGGGATCAATAAAACTAATGTTGATGAAAATTATTACTTTGTAACAACTGAGAGAGCAGATATTGATAAATTAGAAGTTGAAGATTTGAAGATTCTTCAGATGTGGACAGAAAAGATATTCTTGCAATTAGAGTTTCAATTATCAGAGGAACAGATGATTCCATTTTTAGATAAGATAATAAACGGAGTATATTATATTTGCCAGGAGCAAAAATAGAGGATGCAAGATCAGCCTTGGAACACCTTAGTGTAAGGAGTAAGGATCTGTTTTTATTCATGTTGGTACAAATAATCTCATCCGCAAGGACTCCGACTGTTGGAAGGAAATTTGCAGCCCTTTTAGATAGCATAGTTTATACAGGTGTCAGGACGTATTTTTTCACAAATCACATATCGAAAGGAGAGTAAAGTCACTGTGAATGAAAAGATTTTTTTCGGGGGGTAAATACCTACATGAAAAAAATGTGCAGTTTTAAAAAATGGAAATGTGTAGAGCATCCATGCCTAATTTTGGGCACTTGCGTTCAGAAAGGATGGTGTGCATTTGTCAGGATTAAGGAATAGAATTTTTGCAGCAGATATCTTACAATATTTGACAAACAAAGCAAGATTTTTGCCAGGTCAGAATTTTAACAGTTCACAGATAGCAACATTTGATGCATCTCTGATGGTCATTGATGCTAGGATCATTAATGATATATTTTTTTTATTGGAAAATTTGCGGTGTTCCCATAAGACTAATTGTTATTGTTTATGAAACATGGTTTAAGAATAATGACTGTAAATCAGTTTTCCCAGGGTATAAATGTTTTTACAGTAACAGACATTCTAATAAAAAAGTCAGGTGGAAGTGCTATGATAGGGATTAACTAGAGTTATGAGACCTGTGATTATCACATGTTCAATGATAACTCCAATACTATAGATTGTAACTGTGACAGACAACCCTGAACATAAATGGCTGGAGTGTACAGACCACCAAAGTGAAGTGCTGAGGACCTAGAGGAATTCATAACATTTAATGTATGAAACACAGGAGGGAAGAGTAATAGCGGCTGGGGACTTAAATTTACCAGAAACTGATTGAAATAATATTGATTAACAACTTGAAATAATATCGATTAACAACGTTAGTAAGGAAATCATTGACAAAGTATGCTCAGGAACAAGAATTGCTTCAGATTGTAAATATCCTACCAGGGACTGGAACATACTAGACATTGTTTGTGTTCTTAAAGAAAATACTGTTACTTCATGAAAGTTTTACCACCACTGATGTGCAGTGATAATGGGGCTATAAAGGTTAATTTGTTGAAAGATAATTCTGTCAAACTGAAATCTAATCCAATGCACAGAAGATTAATTACAGATTATATGAAAGCAAAAGTCGCTATGTAAAACTAATTGAAGTGAGGTGTTCAGTGGAAAAACTGCAGAAGGAATGTGGAAAGTTTGGAAAGAGAAAGTGAGTGCAAAGAAAATCAAAAACATGTTTAACATCAGGGGATATACTTCCATAAGAACAGAACACCTGATTAAAGTGAAAAACAAAAACTATAAGATATGGAAAAAAAAAGAGGCTGAACTACAACTTTGAAAACTGAACTAAACCAACTGGACAAATAAATTAAGCATAGTTAGAGACAATATCAAGAAAAATTTCAAGAAGATTTATATAAAAATATTGAGCATAACAGAAAACCATTTTAAAGATAAGATGTGGAAGGTTTAAAAGGTATACAAATTGATAAACTGTTAAATACTACAATTTATTCTCAGACATAACAGTTAATGCATATATTTACAAATCTTACATAAAACAGTCTGGCTCTACAAAGGAGGTGATAAGTTTCCTAGTGACATTCAGGTAACCTCAGATACTGAAATCAAATTAGATTATACCAAAAAACTATGCAAGCTGGATAGAAACAAAGCACAGGGAAGAGAGAGAATTAGTAATGACGACCTGAGAACACTTCAGCAAGAACTTACACTACCATTATATCATTTTTTTTTACTAGGTCATATAAATATGGGAACATTACTCATGACTGGAGATGTGCGTTTATTAAACCTGTCTTTAAGGGAAAGGGGAGTAACACAAACAGTCAGACGCTTAAGTCTACTTTCATGTTGTGGAAAAATAATGGAGAAGATATCGGATAAATTGTCAGAATTGGAAAGGTTGGATCTTGAAATCATACATCAGCATGCATGTTGAAAATGGATCTATACCACCTGTAACATAATGTTCTATTATAATATAACAGCTATAAATGAAAATTTGTGCTGTGATGTAATTTATATAGATTTAACTTCAAAATATGACATTGCCTTACACAAAATACTCATTGATAAATTAGAAAGTACAGTTTTGTACCTACCATAAATGTAGATGTTAGAGTGTTCACACTGCTGCAGTCATTACACTTGGGTTATCCTGCCATCAGGCGGTCCCGCAGTCGGCCAGAGTTCCAAAGTCTTGGTCTGGCGTTGGTTGCTGTCGCTTCCTCCCTGAAGTCAGTGCGACAGGGGTATATAAAATGCATCCAACGCCATTTTCTTCAGTTTTTCTTGCCCCAGATGTCAGGTGCCCCCCAAGTAGATAGGCAATACATATTGCTAATAAAAAATACACATATAAAATAAAAACAATACCTTCAGTTACCAGCATATACACCACAAAGGTTGTATAAGATAGAAAGGTATAGATAAGTCCAGCTAGTTCAGAGGGGATGGAGGGAGGGTAACCTGGACTGCAGCAGTGTGAACACTCTAACATCTACATTCATGGTAGGTACAAAACTGTACTATGTTCGTGTTACACTGCTGCAGTCATTACACTTGGGTAGAATCCCAAAGCTAAGGTTGGGTGGCTGGTCTATGAAGAGTTAGGATTGGCTATGAGGCCCTGCAGAACTGCAGTGGCAAATCCTGCTCTGGATTTAGAGTAAAGAGGCAAGTGATCATGCTCGGTAAAGGTGTGCACTGAACTCCAAGTTGCAGCCTCCAAAAAGTCCTTGGTAGGTACTCCTCTGAGAAAGGCTGTTGAAGTGGCGGTTGCCCTGGTGGAATGTGGCCTAATGTTATTAGGGACTGACTTTCCATGCTGTGTGTAGCAGTAAAAAATACAGTGTCCTATCCATTTGGATATAGTCTGCTTTGAGATAGTCTTGCCCTGTGATCCTGCAGCATATGCTACAATCAGTTTGTCAGTTTTCCTGAAAGCTTTTGTTTTGTCCAAGTAGAAGCGTAGCAGCCTGTGTATGTCCAAAGGGTGCAGAAGTTTCTCCCCTTTATTCTGGGGGTTTGGATAAAAGTTGGCAAATGGATGGTTTGGTTAATAGCCACACTAGATACCACCTTTGGCATAAAGGTAGTGTTTGTCCTTAAAGAAACCCTGTCCTGATGAAAAATGATAAAAGGTTCCACTGCCATTAATGCCTGTAGCTCTGAGACTCTTCGTGCTGAAGTTATTGCCAGGAGCAGAGCTGTTTTCCATGATAAAAATTTTACATTGGCTGTATTGGCTGGCTCAAAAGGTGGCAGGGTCAGTTTTTCCAAAATGAAATTGAGGTCCCAAGTTGGTGCTGGTGCTCTCCGGGGTGGTCTTATGTTTTTAACCCCTCTGAGGTACTGCTTTAGCAAAGGATGAGAGAATAAAGAAGGATCCGTGTTGTAATGTGCTGAAATGGCAGAGGTGTGGATCTTGATTGATGAAAAGGATAGGCCTTTGTCCAGCATCTCAGTTAAGTATTGCAAAATCTGAGTAATGTTTGGGACAAGGAGGGTCAAGGCTTTGCGCCTGGTTCCAGGCGCAGAATCTCTTCCACTTTTCTGAGTAAGCTTTCCTGGTGCTAGGCCTCCTGGCCTCCAAAATGACATCCACAACAACTTTAGAGAGAGGTGTTGCCTGTTTGACTAATGAATCTGCCATGCAGCCAGGTTTAGGGTTTTGAGCTGACTGTGCAGGATCCGATTGCTTTGCCGAGTCAGAAGGTGTGGAATTTGAGGCAAAATCCATGGTGAGCCTTGAGCCAAGTTCTTTAATATTGGGTACCAGTGCTGGCGTGGCCAGTCTGGAGCAATCAGGATCATATGTGGTTCTTCTTGTCTGGCTTTTAGGAGCACCTTTGAAAGAGGAGGCAGTGGTGGGAAGGCATAAACTTTTAGGCTTTTCCAGCTGAACGAGAGAGCATCCACTTTCCATGCTTGTGTGTGATAAGTCCTTGTGCAGAATTTTTGTAGTTGGCAATTCAATGGGGAGGCAAAAAGATCTATGTCTGGGCATCCCCATTTTTGTGTTACCATGCTGAAGATTTGTGGATATGATTTCCATTCATGAGGGTCCATGATATTTCTGCTTAGATAGTCTGCCAGAGTATTTTTCTTTCCTGGCAGGAATTGTGCTTGCAGATGAACTTGATACGTTAGAGCTGTATTCCACAAGGTCATGGCTTGCCTGCATAGGGGATAAGAATGAGTGCCCCTTGCTTGTTTATGTACCACATTACTGTGGTGTTGTCTGTCTTTAATAATAATTTTCCTGGATGCAGAAGGTCCTTGAAAGCTGTTAGGGCATTCTGAATAGCCAACATCTCTTCTTGATTGATGTGAAGATGCATCTGGTCTGTGGTCCACTTGCCCTGAATGCATTTTCCTGCCATGTGTGCTCCCCAGGCGTAATCCGAAGCATCTGTTGTTAGAGTCTGCCTGGCTGTGGGTAGGGTAAAAGGCTGACCCTTGTTTAGGTGACATGCCTGTGCCCACCATCAAAACTCCTGTTGTAGGCAGGGAATCATTGGTATTACTGCTTCTAAACTGTGGGAGTGTTGAGTTCAAACACTTTTTAGGTACCATTGTAATTTCCTCATATGCAGTCTGGCATATGGTATTAGTAGTATGCAGTATGCCATGAATCCCAGAGCCTGCAGAATTTTTCTTGCAGGGAGATGGGACTTTTTTGCCAGTAACTGAAAATATTGAGTTAGTTGAACTTGTCTGTCTGGCATGAGATAAGCCATCTGGGCCGTTGTATTTAAGCTGGCACCCAGAAATGTAATCTGTTGTGAGGGCACTAGTTTTGACTTCTTTTCATTTACTGTGTACCCTAGAGAAATTAGCAACCTTTTTACAAATGACAGATGCTGTAGAAGAATGTCCTTTGTCTCTGCTTGAATGAGGCAGTCGTCCAGGTATGGCTATATTTGAATTCCTTTTTGTCTGCAAAATGCAATTACTGGTGCCAGGCACTTTGTAAAGACCCTGGGTGCAGTAGATCAGCCAAAGAACAGTGCAGAGAATTGATAGTGCATTGTACCAACTTTGAATTGGAGGTATCTTCTGCAATTTTGTCTGATAGGGACATACAGGTATGCCTCTTTGAGGTCCAGAGTAACAAGCCAAGCCTTCTTACCCAGCATGGGTAGAAGCTGCTGTAATGTCAAAATTCTGTATTTCGGAATATCCAGGTAAGTATTTAGAATTGAAAGGTCTAGTATGGGCCTCCAGGCCTTGTCCTTTCTGGGGACCAGGAAGAGTTTTGAGTAAAATCCTTGTCCTTGTTCCTGTTGTGGTACTTTTTGAATAGCTCTCATGTCCATGAGGGCTGAAATCTGTTTTTGTGCCTCTGCCCATTGATTTTGTGGCAGGGTCTGGCATTCCTTTTAGCCTTGGTAAAGTATGAAAGTAGAACCTGTAACCTTGAGACACAGTATTCAGAACCCATTTGTCTTGAGTGATTGTTTGCCAGTTTTGTGAAAAAGTGCTAGTTTTCCCCCCTAAGGGGGCTGCCAATAGGGAAGTGCTTGGCGTACAAAGGGGGAAGTCATTGGGACGGTTTCCTGTAAGGATGAGACTTGTCCTCACCTCCTTTTGGGGTTGAGGTGCCCCACTGTCTATGTCTGTTAGAGCCTTGGGGTTGAGATCTGCCTCATGGGTGTCTGTATCTGCCTCTCTGTGGCATGTCTGACACTGGAAAGCACCAATTCTTTGCTGGCCAATTTCTGCTAAATCGAGGTGGCTGTACCTGTAAGAAATCCTTGACTGTTTGCATAGATTTAGCTTTATCCTCCATTTTCTTTAACACCTCTTCTGCCTTAACACCAAACAAGGTATCTTGCTGTAAAGGAGCATCCAATAGTTTTGCCTTAACATTATCAGGTAAACTCTGTTCTTTTAACCAAGCATGTCTTCGAATCACAGAACCTGTAACTGCGGCTCTACAAGAGGCGTCTACAGAATCAAAACCACATTGCAGAGTATGTTTTTCCCACCTGTTCAACTGCATGCAATAAATGCTGCATTTCTTTATAGTCAGGAGCTTCTGAGCTTGCAAGCAATTTCTGTTTTACCTGAGCCATTAAATATTGTTGGTAGTTAAGCATGTGAAACTGGCAATTTAAAGCCCTTACTGCTAAAGTTGCAGAAGTGTAAACTTTCTTCCCCCATCTATCCAAAGCTCTGGAATCCCTGTCAGAGGGTACTGGATTTTTTGCAATGGAAGCCTTAACCCCTTTTGGACCCTGGGAAATAGTTTCTGGATCAGCAGAAGGGTTTTTATAAAGAAACTTGAGAGAGTCAGGGACTCTATAATACCCATCTGGCTTGGCTGGTGCAGGGGGCAAAGAATCAGGAGATAACTGGATTCAGAGAACACATCATCCACAATATCTAGCAAAGGCGGAATAGCCAGGGGCCTGTGCTGAGGCAATAAAAGGAAATCCCTGAGCCTTTTCTTGGATTCTGAATAATCCTGACTTTCCCAATGGAAATGCTCCCTCATGGTATGTAAAGTTTCCCCAAAGGAATAATCCTCAGGAGGAGAGGCTGGAGGGATAGATTCTTCAGCATCAGAGTCCTCATAGGGGGTAGAGAGTATCCCTGGTCTGAAGAGGAATCAGAGGAAATGGAAACCTGATCAGAGGAATCATAGTCTGTATCCTGCCTAGGCCTTTTCTCAGGAGGGGGGTGGGAACCCCTGATTAGAGTAATGAGGTTTTCGGCCATTTTAAGCATCTGTTTCTTAGGCATGGAGGACCGCCCAAGAGAATGCTGTACTTGCTTCTATGTCTTTAATGGTACTTTTGTCTTTGCTTTAATGGTAAGTTGTGAAGGTCTGAAAACACCCTCAGAAGCAGATGAGTGCTCAGCGGCTCCAGACCCATCTGAGGGATTAGTTTCCATAAGCCCAATACCTTGAGTTTCCAGAGGCCTAGTTGTCTCCACGTGGGAGTTGGAGGCGGCCTGTGACTCTGAGGTAGCGGGTGTCAGGGGCTGTAAAATGCTTCACTGAGAACCGACGACTGGCGTAGAAGAGGTTTTGTCATCGGTTTTGGACCTCAGATGCCTGTCTTTATCCTTGTCTTTGCATTTTTTCGGAATTGCGGTCTGTTGATCCGACAGCATAGTATAATTGAACCTTCGGCCAAAGTAATGCAATTCAAAATCAAAACGTCGTTTTATAGTGCGTTTGTTAAATCTAGCACAAAACCGACAACTAGTGACGTCGTGATCAGGGCCTAGGCATGGAATACAGTAAGAGTGAAAGTCCTTATGAGGTATTTGCTTCCCACAAGAAATACAATTATTAACTTTTTCTGACATCGGTCTGAGGCAAGAAAAAAAGTTTCCCCAACAGGGTACTTAGCTTTATTGAAGACTTCGGATCTGAAATTCGACTTCAAAAATCTCAGGAATCAGCTGACCGGCACTTGCGAACTGCTTCTGCTTCGGGCACCGCGCGGCAAGAAAGACTGAAGAAAATGGCATTGGATGCATCTTATATACCCCTGTCGCACTGATGTCAGGGAAGAAGCGACAGCAACCGACGCCGGACCAAGACTTTGGAATTCTGGCCAACTGTGGGACCGCCTGATGGCAGGACAACCCAAGTGTAATGACTGCAGCAGTGTAACACGATGAACATCTAGGTTGTTGTTGTGTCTTTCGGCTTATCCCGGTTAGGGGTCACCACAGCGGAACTCCGGTCCGCTAATGTTTGGTAGTGGATTTTTACGTGCCGAGTTACCAGCCCTGATGCACAACCTTCAACGAAGGCACACCCATTCACGCATGCCTCCACACAGAAGACGCTCTAGCTGAGAAGTGAACGCGACAACGTCTTGCTGTGAGGCGACAACACTACCGCAGCACCACTAAAATTATAACTAGGTATTGATGTACAATGGATAAGATGAACAGCTGCATGGCTTACAAACAGGACATGGCAAGTATCATATAGCAATTGGACAGATGAAATTTTTAGTTAAAGTCAGAGTATCCCGCAGGGCTCTGTCCTAGGCCCATACTTGTTGGACTGCATCTTTTAGACCTATCTTTTTAATCTGATGTGTACTACAGTCTGTATGCAGATGTCTTGAAATTGGGTAAACCGAGAATATAATATATTTGGGCACAGGAGAATAATATGCTTATAAATGCACCAAAAACTAAGCATATGAGATTTGGGAAACAAACAAAAGTGAATAATACAGCACACAGTGATTAAAATGCAGATTCATTTAAGGACCTTGGTATATCGCGCTGTGAGCTTTTCTAATCAAACCAACCAACTGGTTAAGGATAGTTACAGAACAGGTTGTATAAAAAAAATGTATGAAGTCTAAGAAATCAGAAATGATGACATCATTGTTTGTTAATTACATTAGACTCAAATCAGAGTATGGAATAACAATATAGAAAGCTTATAAGAAAATGAGCATGAGAAAACTAGAGAGAGTACAGAATGAAATATACCAAAAGCATCCATGGATATGAAAATTTAAGTTATTATGAAACACTAAAATATATGAACTTGTACAGTGTCTCATACAGATACTTTAGGTATACAAGGCATTTAGAGACTACTTCTGGGAATGTTTGGGATTATCAAAAAGTAGTAGAGAATTATTAGACAACCTGTGTAGAGGATTCTGTAGAAATGAGAAGTGTAATAATTGGTTCTCAGAGCACAGCTGATGCATGGAACGGACTACCAAATTACATTAAAGCAACCACTAGATAGTTTTAAAAGCAGCCTGGACACTAATTATGGGAACAACTGTTTTGGTACATTGCCTAGCTAGGAAAGCATTAATGACCATGCTAGAATATTTGTATGTCATGTATGTATGTATGTATGTACTTATCTATGTAACTGTGTTTAATCCTAAGAAATGCAATGTAATATAGCAATAACCGATGATGGTTTGGTGTATTGAAGATTTACCCATGGTTGGTGTGGTTTAATCACGAGGGTGAAGCCAGAGTGATTAAATAAAGCCAACTGCGGGTAAATTTCAATATACCACAACCACAGAGTCAGTTATTGCTATTATATAATGACATTTAAGGAAAAAAAATACTTACTTTTCTTAAATAATGTCTTTGCATAAAGTACAGTTGTGTACACTTACCATAAATGTAGATGTTAGAGTGTATTCACTGTTGCAGTCATTACATTTGGGTTATCTGCTTGCAGGTTGCCCTCAGCCGGCCTGATTATCAAAGTCTTGGGTCCTGCGTCGGTTGCTGTCTCTTCTTCCATGACGTCAGGTAGTCAGGGGTATAAAGCATGCAGCTGACGCCATTACATCAGTTTTTCTTGCCCCAGATGTCAGGTGACCCCATAACGGGAAGCAATTATATACAAGGTTACACCTTCAACAAAAAGCAAATACACCAAAAAGCTTAAATACAGTAAACAAGAAGAGAGGTACAGCCAATAGAAGTCAGGTGGCTGGAGGGAGGGGTAACCAGGAATACAACAGTGAATACATTTGGACATCTACATTTATGGTAAGTGTATACAACTGTACTATGTTCTTCATGTTTCACTGTTGCAGTCATTACACTTGGGTAGATTCCCAAAGCTAAGGAATGGAGGAGGCAATTAGAGAGCATTAGGACCAGCTATTAGGCCCTGCAAGACTATAGTGGCAAAACCAGCTCTGGAGTTAGAAAAAAATTGGAAATTGGTAATGCTTGGTGAAGGTATGTACAGAATTCCAGGTAGCAGCTTCTAGGATGTCCCTGGTAGGAACACCTCTGAGAAAGGCTGTTGAAGTAGATGCAGCCCTGGTGGAATGTGATCTTATCCCTTGTGGGGTAGGTTTTCGATGGTGCTTATAGCAGAAGTGAATGCAATGGCCTATCCACTTAGAAATGGTTGGCTTTGAAATGGCCTTCCCCTCTGCCCCTGCAGCAAAGGCAACTAGCAGATGTTCAGTTTTCCTGATAGATTTTATTTGGACAGGACTAAGCCTAAGTTGTCTCTACAACTCCAAAGAGTGCAGTGTTCGTTCTCCTTTGTTCTGTGGATTAGAAAAGAAGGTTGGCAAATGAATGGACTGATTAAGGGCCACACTGGATACCACCTTGGGCATAAAGGAAGGACTGGTCCTGAGAGACACCCTGTCCACATGAAAGATGAAGGGCTCCACTGCCATGAGGGCCTGTAATTCAGACCCCCTTTCTTGCTGAAGTGATGGCTAGAAGGAAGGCTGTTTTCCAAGAAAGGAATTTCAACTCTGCAGTTGCAGCTGGCTCAAAAGGAGGTAGAGTGAGCTTTTCCAATACAAAGTTAAGGTCCCAGGCTGGAGTACGGGCTCTCCTGGGTGGTCTTACATTTTTGGCCCCTCTGAGGAATTGTTTCAGCAGGGGGTAAGAGAAGAGGGGTGGCTCAGTATTATAATGTGCTGAAATAGCAGAGGCATGAATTTTAATAGAAGAGAAGGAAAAGTCCTTGTGTGAAGCATCTCTATTAAATATTGAAGAATATGAGGTAAGCTGGGCACTGTTGTGCCCATCCCGAGTTTGGCTCCAGGAACAGTATCTTTTCCATTTTTCAGAATAGGATTTTCTAGTACTAGGCCTCCTTGCCTCAGGAATGACATCCAGCACTTGCTTACTGAGGGATAGTATTGGAGAGCTCAGGTAATTAGCCAGGCTGCAAGGTTCAGGGTTTAAAGCTGGGGGTGCAGAATCTGGCCCTCCTGCTGGGACAGCAGGGAAGGGGTCTGAGGCAGGTGCCATGGTTTCAGCAGTAACATACTGCGCAAGAGGGGGTACACCAGTGTTGGTGTGGCCAGTCTGGTGCAATGAGTATTGTCCTTGATTTGTCCCGTTTGTTCTTTAGTAGAATTTTCGAGTGGAGAAACAGATGGGAAAATGCATAAACTGAGAGGCTTTCCCAGGTGAAGGACAGGGCATCCACTTTCCAAGCTTGTCTGTGGGGAATCCTTGTGCAGAATTTGTCCAATTGGTAGTTCTGAGGGGAGGCAAATGGGTATATCTCTGGGCTCCCCCATTTGTTTCTCAAAATGTTGAACATCCTTGGTTCCAGTTTCCACTCGTGTGGGTCGAGATTTCTACTTAGGTCGTCTGCCAGTGAATTTGATTTGCCTGGCAGGAATTGAGCTTGTAGGTGCATTTGGTAGCTCAAGGCTGTGTTCCACAGAGTCATGGCTAGTCGGCAGAGAGGGTATGAGTGGGTTCCCCTTGCTTGTTTATGTACCACATAACAGTGGTGTTGTCTGTCTTTACCAATAATTGTCCTGGAAGAATGTGGTCCTTGAAGGCTGTTAGAGCATTCTGTGCAGCTAACATTTCTTTTTGATGGATATACAGGTGCATTTGACTTGGGTTCCATTTGCCCTGAATGCACTGCCCTGGCAAGTGAGCCCCCCCATGCATAGCCTGATGCGTCTGTTAGGGTTTGGGCGGCAGGGGGTAGAGTGAAAGGCATTCCCTTGTTGTGGTAGCAGGCCTCTGCCCACCAGAGGAACTCTGTCTTTAAACAAGGAATTATAGGAATCATTTGATTCCAAGTCCTGAGAATGTTGACACCATAGGCTTTTTAGATACCATTGTAGTTTCTTCATATGCAGTCTTGCATATGGAATTAGTAGGATGCAAGAGGCCATGAACCCCAGAGCTTGCAGATAGCTGGGTCTTTGTGGCCAGTAGTTTGAAGTAGGCTGTCAAACTTGTTTCTCTGGTGTGAGGTAGGCCATCTGGGAAGATGTGTTCAAGCTTGCTTACAGGAATATAATTTGTTGGCAGGGTACTAGGTGTGATTTCTTTTCATTTATGGTGTACCCCAGTGAGTTTAGTAGTTTCTTTACAAATGCCAGATGATTTAATAGCTATGTCCTGGCTTTCTGCCTGAATTAGACAATCGTCCGGGTATGGGTATATTTGAATATTTCTTTGCCTGCAGAATGCAATGACTGGAACTAGGCACTTTGTGAATACCCCTGGGTGCAGTAGATAAGCCAAAGGGCAGTGCAGAGAACTGATAACGCATGCAGCTTGCTCTTAAGCATAGGTATTTTCTGCAAGATTCCCTTATTGGGATGTGCAGGTAAGCTTCTTTTAAGTCCAATGTTGCCAACCAGGCATTTTTGCCTAGCATGGGAAGCAGCTGATGAAGAGTTAGCATTTTGAATTTTGGGATTACCAAAAAGGTGTTTAGGATAGACAGGTCCAGGATAGGACGCCAGGAGTTATCTTTTCTGGGTACCAGGAAAAGTCTTGAGTAAAAACCTTGTCCCCATTCCTCTGCTGGGACAGGTTGAATAACCCTGATACTTAGAAGAGACAGAATCTGCTGTTCAGCCTCTGCCCACTGATTTGGGTATAGGTCTGGCCAACGGCTTGGAGATGGTAAGATGTGGAAGTGGAATCTGCATCCTTGGGAAACTACATTTAAAACCCATTTGTCTTTGGTAATGAGATCCAAGTTTTTTGCATGCAGGGTGATCTTTCCCCTAAAAGAGCAGTCAGTTGAACAGGGCTTGGAAGGTTTAAGGTTACGTCATTGTGACAGTTTACCATAGGGGGGTGTCTTACTACTTCCAGCTTTGAAAGTGGGAGCCCCCCCACTGCTTAGGCCTGTGAGTACCTTGAGACTGTAGCTTAGGTTGTCTGCTGTTCCTGGGTTTGGACTGAG